>NW_027100032.1:0-88000 GCF_031753505.1 Anomalospiza imberbis
TGGGCTGGCCACTTTTCTTTCCCAGGGAAAAGGGCCAGTCTTTGTCACCAATGTCCTCTGGCCCTGAGTGGCCGGCTGCCTGCAAAATATCCGAACGGACGAGGATACGTCCCAGACCCAACCTGCCCCCACCTCAAACCTGTGCTGCCCTGACAGTCCCAAGGGAACCCTACAAACTGACATCAGGAACCTGGGCTGGCCACTTTTCTTTCCCAGGGAAAAGGGCCGGTCTTTGTCTCCAGGGACCCCTGGCCCTGAATGGCCGGCTGCCTGCAAAATATTCGAACGGACGAGGATACGTCCCAGACCCAACCTGCCCCCACCTCAAACCTGTGCTGCCCTGACAGTCCCAAGGGAACCCTACAAACTGACATCAGGAACCTGGGCTGGCCACTTTTCTTTCCCAGGGAAAAGGGCCGGTCTATGTCTCCAGGGGCTGTGGCCCTGAGTGGTTGGCTGCCTGCAAAATATCCGAACGGACGAGGATACGTCCCAGACCCAACCTGCCCCCACCTCAAACCTGTGCTGCCCTGACAGTCCCAAGGGAACCCTACAAACTGACATCAGGAACCTGGGCTGGCCACTTTTCTTTCCCAGGGAAAAGGGCCGGTCTATGTCTCCAGGGGCCTGTGGCCCTGAGTGGCCGGCTGCCTGCAAAATATCCAAATGGACGAGGATATGTCCCAGACCCAACCTGCCCCCACCTCAAACCTGTGCTGCCCTGACAGTCCCAAGGGAACCCTACAAACTGACATCAGGAACCTGGGCTGGCCACTTTTCTTTCCCAGGGAAAAGGGACGGTCTTTGTCTCCAGGGGCCTGTGGCCCTGAGTGGCCGGCTGCCTGAAAAATATCCGAATGGATGAGGATACGTCCCAGACCCAACCTGCCCCCACCTCAAACCTGTGCTGCCCTGACAGTCCCAAGGGAACCCTACAAACTGACACCAGGAACCTGGGCTGGCCACTTTTCTTTCCCAGGGAAAAGGGCCGGTCTTTGTCTCCAGGGACCCCTGGCCCTGAATGGCCGGCTGCCTGCAAAATATCCGAACGGACGAGGATACGTCCCAGACCCAACCTGCCCCCACCTCAAACCTGTGCTGCCCTGACAGTCCCAAGGGAACCCTACAAACTGACATCAGGAACCTGGGCTGGCCACTTTTCTTTCCCAGGGAAAAGGGCCGGTCTATGTCTCCAGGGGCTGTGGCCCTGAGTGGCCGGCTGCCTGCAAAATATCCAAATGGACGAGGATATGTCCCAGACCCAACCTGCCCCCACCTCAAACCTGTGCTGCCCTGACAGTCCCAAGGAACCCTACAAACTGACATCAGGAACCTGGGCTGGCCACTTTTCTTTCCCAGGGAAAAGGGCCGGTCTTTGTCTCCAGTGGCCTGTGGCCCTGAGTGGCCGGCTGCCTGCAAAATATCCGAACAGACGAGGATACGTCCCAGACCCAACCTGCCCCCACCTCAAACCTGTGCTGCCCTGACAGTCCCAAGGGAACCCTACAAACTGACATCAGGAACCTGGGCTGGCCACTTTTCTTTCCCAGGGAAAAGGGCCGGTCTTTGTCTCCAGGGGCTGTGGCCCTGAGTGACCGGCTGCCTGCAAAATATCCGAATGGACGAGGATATGTCCCAGACCCAACCTACCCCCACCTCAAACCTGTGCTGCCCTGACAGTCCCAAGGGAACCCTACAAACTGACATGAGGAACCTGGGCTGGCCACTTTTCTTTCCCAGGGAAAAGGGCCGGTCTTTGTCTCCCGGGGCCCTTGGCCATGAATGGCCGGCTGCCTGCAAAATATCCGAACGGACGAGGATACGTCCCAGACCCAACCTGCCCCCACCTCAAACCTGTGCTGCCCTGACAGTCCCAAGGGAACCCTACAAACTGACATCAGGAACCTGGGCTGGCCACTTTTCTTTCCCAGGGAAAAGGGCCAGTCTTTGTCTCCAGGGGCTGTGGCCCTGAGTGGCCGGCTGCCTGCAAAATGTCCGAAACGGACGAGGATACGTCCCAGACCCAACCTGCCCCCACCTCAAACCTGTGCTGCCCTGACAGTCCCAAGGGAACCCTACAAACTGACATCAGGAACCTGGGCTGGCCACTTTTCTTTCCCAGGGAAAAGGGCCGGTCTTTGTCACCAATGTCCTCGGGCCCTGAGTGGCCGGCTGCCTGCAAAATATCCGAACGGACGAGGATACGTCCCAGACCCAACCTGCCCCCACCTCAAACCTGTGCTGCCCTGACAGTCCCAAGGGAACCCTACAAACTGACATCAGGAACCTGGGCTGGCCACTTTTCTTTCCCAGGGAAAAGGGACGGTCTTTGTCTCCAGGGGCCTGTGGCCCTGAGTGGCCGGCTGCCTGAAAAATATCCGAATGGATGAGGATACGTCCCAGACCCAACCTGCCCCCACCTCAAACCTGTGCTGCCCTGACAGTCCCAAGGGAACCCTACAAACTGACACCAGGAACCTGGGCTGGCCACTTTTCTTTCCCAGGGAAAAGGGCCGGTCTTTGTCTCCAGGGACCCCTGGCCCTGAATGGCCGGCTGCCTGCAAAATATCCGAACGGACGAGGATACGTCCCAGACCCAACCTGCCCCCACCTCAAACCTGTGCTGCCCTGACAGTCCCAAGGGAACCCTACAAACTGACATCAGGAACCTGGGCTGGCCACTTTTCTTTCCCAGGGAAAAGGGCCGGTCTATGTCTCCAGGGGCCTGTGGCCCTGAGTGGCCGGCTGCCTGCAAAATATCCAAATGGACGAGGATATGTCCCAGACCCAACCTGCCCCCACCTCAAACCTGTGCTGCCCTGACAGTCCCAAGGGAACCCTACAAACTGACATCAGGAACCTGGGCTGGCCACTTTTCTTTCCCAGGGTAAAGGGACGGTCTTTGTCTCCAGGGGCCTGTGGCCCTGAGTGGCCGGCTGCCTGAAAAATATCCGAATGGATGAGGATACGTCCCAGACCCAACCTGCCCCCACCTCAAACCTGTGCTGCCCTGACAGTCCCAAAAGAACCCTACAAACTGACATCAGGAACCTGGGCTGGCCACTTTTCTTTCCCAGGGAAAAGGGCCGGTCTTTGTCTCCAGGGGCCTGTGGCCCTGAGTGGCCGGCTGCCTGCAAAATATCCAAACGGACGAGGATACGTCCCCAGACCCAACCTGCCCCCACCTCAAACCTGTGCTGCCCTGACAGTCCCAAGGGAACCCTACAAACTGACATCAGGAACCTGGGCTCGCAACTTGTCTTTCCCAGGGAAAAGGGCCGGTCTTTGTCTCCAGGGGCCTGTGGCCCTGAGTGGCCGGCTGCCTGCAAAATATCCAAACGGACGAGGATATGTCCCAGACCCAACCTGCCCCCACCTCAAACCTGTGCCACCCTGACAGTCCCAAGGGAACCCTACAAACTGACATCAGGAACCTGGGCTGGCCACTTTTCTTTCCCAGGGAAAAGGGCCGGTCTATGTCTCCAGGGGCTGTGGCCCTGAGTGGCCGGCTGCCTGCAAAATATCCGAACGGACGAGGATACGTCCCAGACCCAACCTGCCCCCACCTCAAACCTGTGCTGCCCTGACAGTCCCAAGGGAACCCTACAAACTGACATCAGGAACCTGGGCTGGCCACTTTTCTTTCCCAGGGAAAAGGGCTGGTCTTTGTCTCCAGGGGCCTGTGGCCCTGAGTGGCCGGCTGCCTGCAAAATATCCGAACAGACGAGGATATGTCCCAGACCCAACCTGCCCCCACCTCAAACCTGTGCTGCCCTGACAGTCCCAAGGGAACCCTACAAACTGACATCAGGAACCTGGGCTGGCCACTTTTCTTTCCCAGGGAAAAGGGCCGGTCTATGTCTCCAGGGGCTGTGGCCCTGAGTGGCCGGCTGCCTGCAAAATATCCAAACGGACGAGGATACGTCCCAGAACCAACCTGCCCCCACCTCAAACCTGTGCTGCCCTGACAGTCCCAAGGGAACCCTACAAACTGACATCAGGAACCTGGGCTGGCCACTTTTCTTTCCCAGGGAAAAGGGCCGGTCTTTGTCACCAATGTCCTCTGGCCCTGAGTGGCCGGCTGCCTGCAAAATATCCGAACGGACGAGGATACGTCCCAGACCCAACCTGCCCCCACCTCAAACTTGTGCTGCCCTGACAGTCCCAAGGGAACCCTACAAACTGACATCAGGAACCTGGGCTGGCCACTTTTCTTTCCCAGGGAAAAGGGCCGGTCTATGTCACCAATGTCCTCTGGCACTGAGAGGTTGGCTCCCTGCAAAATATCCGAACGGACGAGGATACGTCCCAGACCCAACCTGCCCCCGCCTCAAACCTGTGCTGCCCTGACAGTCCCAAGGGAACCCTACAAACTGACACCAGGAACCTGGGCTGGCAACTTGTCTTTCCCAGGGAAAAGGGCCGGTCTTTGTCACCAGGGTCCTGTGGCCCTGAATGGCCGGCTAGCTGCAAAATGTCCGAACGGACGAGGATACGTCCCAGACCCAACCTGCCCCCACCTCAAACCTGTGCTGCCCTGACAGTCCCAAGGGAACCCTACAAACTGACATCAGGAACCTGGGCTGGCCACTTTTCTTTCCCAGGGAAAAGGGCCGGTCTTTGTCACCAGTGTCTTCTGGCCCTGAGTGGCCGGCTGCCTGCAAAATATCCGAACGGACGAGGATACGTCCCAGACCCAACCTGCCCCCACCTCAAACCTGTGCTGCCCTGACAGTCCCAAGTGAACCCTACAAACTGACATCAGGAACCTGGGCTGGCCACTTTTCTTTCCCAGGGAAAAGGGCCTGTCTATGTCTCCAGGGGCCTGTGGCCCTGAGTGGCCGGCTGCCTGCAAAATATCCAAACGGACGAGGATACGTCCCAGACCCAACCTGCCCCCACCTCAAACCTGTGCTGCCCTGACAGTCCCAAGGGAACCCTACAAACTGATACCAGGAACCTGGGCTGGCAACTTTTCTTTCCCAGGGAAAAGGGCCGGTCTTTGTCTCCAGGGGCCTGTGGCCCTGAATGGCCGGCTGCCTGCAAAATATCCAAACGGACGAGGAAATGTCCCAGACCCAACCTGCCCCCGCCTCAAACCTGTGCTGCCCTGACAGTCCCAAGGGAACCCTACAAACTGACATCAGGAACCTGGGCTGGCCACTTTTCTTTCCCAGGGAAAAGGGCCGGTCTTTTTCTGCAGGGGCTGTGGCCCTGAGTGGTTGGCTGCCTGCAAAATATCCGAACGGACGAGGATACGTCCCAGACCCAACCTGCCCCCACCTCAAACCTGTGCTGCCCTGACAGTCCCAAGGGAACCCTACAAACTGACATCAGGAACCTGGGCTGGCCACTTTTCTTTCCCAGGGAAAAGGGCCGGTCTTTGTCACCAATGTCCTCTGGCCCTGAGTGGCCGGCTGCCTGCAAAATATCCGAACAGACGAGGATATGTCCCAGACCCAACCTGCCCCCACCTCAAACCTGTGCTGCCCTGACAGTCCCAAGGGAACCCTACAAACTGACATCAGGAACCTGGGCTGGCCACTTTTCTTTCCCAGGGAAAAGGGCCGGTCTATGTCTCCAGGGGCTGTGGCCCTGAGTGGCCGGCTGCCTGCAAAATATCCAAACGGACGAGGATACGTCCCAGAACCAACCTGCCCCCACCTCAAACCTGTGCTGCCCTGACAGTCCCAAGGGAACCCTACAAACTGACATCAGGAACCTGGGCTGGCCACTTTTCTTTCCCAGGGAAAAGGGCCGGTCTTTGTCACCAATGTCCTCTGGCCCTGAGTGGCCGGCTGCCTGCAAAATATCCGAACGGACGAGGATACGTCCCAGACCCAACCTGCCCCCACCTCAAACTTGTGCTGCCCTGACAGTCCCAAGGGAACCCTACAAACTGACATCAGGAACCTGGGCTGGCCACTTTTCTTTCCCAGGGAAAAGGGCCGGTCTATGTCACCAATGTCCTCTGGCACTGAGAGGTTGGCTCCCTGCAAAATATCCGAACGGACGAGGATACGTCCCAGACCCAACCTGCCCCCGCCTCAAACCTGTGCTGCCCTGACAGTCCCAAGGGAACCCTACAAACTGACACCAGGAACCTGGGCTGGCAACTTGTCTTTCCCAGGGAAAAGGGCCGGTCTTTGTCACCAGGGTCCTGTGGCCCTGAATGGCCGGCTAGCTGCAAAATGTCCGAACGGACGAGGATACGTCCCAGACCCAACCTGCCCCCACCTCAAACCTGTGCTGCCCTGACAGTCCCAAGGGAACCCTACAAACTGACATCAGGAACCTGGGCTGGCCACTTTTCTTTCCCAGGGAAAAGGGCCGGTCTTTGTCACCAGTGTCTTCTGGCCCTGAGTGGCCGGCTGCCTGCAAAATATCCGAACGGACGAGGATACGTCCCAGACCCAACCTGCCCCCACCTCAAACCTGTGCTGCCCTGACAGTCCCAAGTGAACCCTACAAACTGACATCAGGAACCTGGGCTGGCCACTTTTCTTTCCCAGGGAAAAGGGCCTGTCTATGTCTCCAGGGGCCTGTGGCCCTGAGTGGCCGGCTGCCTGCAAAATATCCAAACGGACGAGGATACGTCCCAGACCCAACCTGCCCCCACCTCAAACCTGTGCTGCCCTGACAGTCCCAAGGGAACCCTACAAACTGATACCAGGAACCTGGGCTGGCAACTTTTCTTTCCCAGGGAAAAGGGCCGGTCTTTGTCTCCAGGGGCCTGTGGCCCTGAATGGCCGGCTGCCTGCAAAATATCCAAACGGACGAGGAAATGTCCCAGACCCAACCTGCCCCCGCCTCAAACCTGTGCTGCCCTGACAGTCCCAAGGGAACCCTACAAACTGACATCAGGAACCTGGGCTGGCCACTTTTCTTTCCCAGGGAAAAGGGCCGGTCTTTGTCACCAATGTCCTCTGGCCCTGAGTGGCCGGCTGCCTGCAAAATATCCAAACGGACGAGGATACGTCCCAGACCCAACCTGCCCCCACCTCAAACCTGTGCTGCCCTGACAGTCCCAAGGGAACCCTACAAACTGACATCAGGAACCTGGGCTGGCCACTTTTCTTTCCCAGGGAAAAGGGACGGTCTTTGTCTCCAGGGGCCTGTGGCCCTGAGTGGCCGGCTGCCTGTAAAATATCCAAACGGACGAGGATATGTCCCAGACCCAACCTGCCCCCACCTCAAACCTGTGCTGCCCTGACAGTCCCAAGGGAACCCTACAAACTGACATCAGGAACCTGGGCTGGCCACTTTTCTTTCCCAGGGAAAAGGGCCGGTCTTTGTCTCCAGGGGCCTGTGGCCCTGAGTGGCCGGCTAGCTGCAAAATATCCGAACGGACGAGGATACGTCCCAGACCCAACCTGCCCCCACCTCAAACCTGTGCTGCCCTGACAGTCCCAAGGGAACCCTACAAACTGACATCAGGAACCTGGGCTGGCCACTTTTCTTTCCCAGGGAAAAGGGCTGGTCTTTGTCACCAATGTCCTCTGGCCCTGAGTGGCCGGCTGCCTGCAAAATATCCGAACGGACGAGGATACGTCCCAGACCCAACCTGCCCCCACCTCAAACCTGTGCTGCCCTGACAGTCCCAAGGGAACCCTACAAACTGACATCAGGAACCTGGGCTGGCCACTTTTCTTTCCCAGGGAAAAGGGACGGTCTTTTTCTCCAGGGGCTGTGGCCCTGAGTGGCCGGCTGCCTGCAAAATATCCGAACGGACGAGGATACGTCCCAGACCCAACCTGCCCCCACCTCAAACCTGTGCTGCCCTGACAGTCCCAAGGGAACCCTACAAACTGACATCAGGAACCTGGGCTGGCCACTTTTCTTTCCCAGGGAAAAGGGCCGGTCTTTGTCTCCAGGGGCCTGTGGCCCTGAGTGGCCGGCTGCCTGCAAAATATCCGAATGGAGGAGGATACGTCCCAGACCCAACCTGCCCCCACCGCAAACCTGTGCTGCCCTGACAGTCCCAAAAGAACCCTACAAACTGACATCAGGAACCTGGGCTGGCCACTTTTCTTTCCCAGGGAAAAGGGCCGGTCTATGTCTCCAGGGGCCTGCGGCACTGAGTGGCCGGCTGCCTGCAAAATATCCGAACGGACGAGGATACGTCCCAGACCCAACCTGCCCCCACCTCAAACCTGTGCTGCCCTGACAGTCCCAAGGGAACCCTACAAACTGACATCAGGAACCTGGGCTGGCCACTTTTCTTTCCCAGGGAAAAGGGCCGATCTATGTCTCCAGGGGCTGTGGCCCTGAGTGGTTGGCTGCCTGCAAAATATCCAAACGGACGAGGATACGTCCCAGACCCAACCTGCCCCCACCTCAAACCTGTGCTGCCCTGACAGTCCCAAGGGAACCCTACAAACTGACATCAGGAACCTGGGCTGGCCACTTTTCTTTCCCAGGGAAAAGGGCCGGTCTTTGTCACCAGTGTCTTCTGGCCCTGAGTGGCCGGCTGCCTGCAAAATATCCGAACGGACGAGGATACGTCCCAGACCCAACCTGCCCCCACCTCAAACCTGTGCTGCCCTGACAGTCCCAAGGGAACCCTACAAACTGACATCAGGAACCTGGGCTGGCAACTTGTCTTTCCCAGGGAAAAGGCACGGCCTATGTCTCCAGGGGCCGTGGCCCTGAGTGGCCGGCTGCCTGCAAAATATCCGAACGGACGAGGATACGTCCCAGACCCAACCTGCCCCCACCTCAAACCTGTGCTGCCCTGACAGTCCCAAGGGAACCCTACAAACTGACACCAGGAACCTGGGCTGGCCACTTTTCTTTCCCAGGGAAAAGGGCCGGTCTTTGTCACCAGTGTCTTCTGGCCCTGAGTGGCCGGCTAGCTGCAAAATATCCGAACGGACGATGATACGTCCCAGACCCAACCTGCCCCCACCTCAAACCTGTGCTGCCCTGACAGTGCCAAGGGAACCCTACAAACTGACACCAGGAACCTGGGCTGGCAACTTTTCTTTCCCAGGAAAAAGGGCCGGTCTTTGTCACCAATGTCCTCTGGCCCTGAGTGGCCGGCTGCCTGCAAAATATCCGAACGGACGAGGATACGTCCCAGACCGAACCTGCCCCCACCTCAAACTTGTGCTGCCCTGACAGTCCCAAGGGAACCCTACAAACTGACATCAGGAACCTGGGCTGGCCACTTTTCTTTCCCAGGGAAAAGGGCCGGTCTTTGTCACCAATGTCCTCTGGCCCTGAGTGGCCGGCTAGCTGCAAAATATCCGAACGGACGAGGATATGTCCCAGACCCAACCTGCCCCCGCCTCAAACCTGTGCCGCCCTGACAGTCCCAAGGGAACCCTACAAACTGACATCAGGAACCTGGGCTGGCCACTTTTCTTTCCCAGGGAAAAGGGCCAGTCTATGTCTCCAGGGGCTGTGGCCCTGAGTGGTTGGCTGCCTGCAAAATATCCAAACGGACGAGGATACGTCCCAGACCCAACCTGCCCCCACCTCAAACCTGTGCTGCCCTGACAGTCCCAAGGGAACCCTACAAACTGACATCAGGAACCTGGGCTGGCCACTTTTCTTTCACAGGGAAAAGGGCCGGTCTTTGTCACCAGGGTCCTGTGGCCCTGAATGGCCGGCTAGCTGCAAAATATCCGAACGGACGAGGATACGTCCCAGACCCAACCTGCCCCCACCTCAAACCTGTGCTGCCCTGACAGTCCCAAGTGAACCCTACAAACTGACATCAGGAACCTGGGCTGGCCACTTTTCTTTCCCAGGGAAAAGGGCCGGTCTTTGTCACCAGTGTCTTCTGGCCCTGAGTGGCCGGCTAGCTGCAAAATATCCGAACGGACGAGGATACGTCCCAGACCCAACCTGCCCCCACCTCAAACCTGTGCTGCCCTGACAGTCCCAAGGGAACCCTACAAACTGACATCAGGAACCTGGGCTGGCAACTTGTCTTTCCCAGGGAAAAGGCACGGCCTATGTCTCCAGGGGCTGTGGCCCTGAGTGGCCGGCTGCCTGCAAAATATCCGAACGGACGAGGATACGTCCCAGACCCAACCTGCCCCCACCTCAAACCTGTGCTGCCCTGACAGTCCCAAGGGAACCCTACAAACTGACACCAGGAACCTGGGCTGGCCACTTTTCTTTCCCAGGGAAAAGGGCCGGTCTTTGTCACCAATGTCCTCTGGCACTGAGTGGCCGGCTAGCTGCAAAATATCCGAACGGACGAGGATACGTCCCAGACCCAACCTGCCCCCACCTCAAACCTGTGCTGCCCTTACAGTCCCAAGGGAACCCTACAAACTGACATCAGGAACCTGGGCTGGCCACTTTTCTTTCCCAGGGAAAAGGGCCGGTCTATGTCTCCAGGGGCTGTGGCACTGAGAGGTTGGCTCCCTGCAAAATATCCGAACGGACGAGGATACGTCCCAGACCCAACCTGCCCCCACCTCAAACCTGTGCTGCCCTGACAGTGCCAAGGGAACCCTACAAACTGACACCAGGAACCTGGGCTGGCAACTTTTCTTTCCCAGGAAAAAGGGCCGGTCTTTGTCACCAATGTCCTCTGGCCCTGAGTGGCCGGCTGCCTGCAAAATATCCGAACGGACGAGGATATGTCCCAGAACCAACCTGCCCCCACCTCAAACCTGTGCTGCCCTGACAGTCCCAAGGGAACCCTACAAACTGACATCAGGAACCTGGGCTGGCCACTTTTCTTTCTCAGGGAAAAGGGCCGGTCTATGTCTCCAGGGGCCTGTGGCCCTGAGTGGCCGGCTGCCTGCAAAATATCCAAACGGACGAGGATACGTCCCAGACCCAACCTGCCCCCACCTCAAACCTGTGCTGCCCTGACAGTCCCAAGGGAACCCTACAAACTGACATCAGGAACCTGGGCTGGCCACTTTTCTTTCCCAGGGAAAAGGGCTGGTCTTTGTCACCAATGTCCTCTGGCCCTGAGTGGCCGGCTGCCTGCAAAATATCCGAACGGACGAGGATACGTCCCAGACCCAACCTGCCCCCACCTCAAACCTGTGCTGCCCTGACAGTCCCAAGGGAACCCTACAAACTGACATCAGGAACCTGGGCTGGCCACTTTTCTTTCCCAGGGAAAAGGGCCGGTCTTTGTCTCCAGGGGCCTGTGGCCCTGAGTGGCCGGCTGCCTGCAAAATATCCAAACGGACGAGGATATGTCCCAGACCCAACCTGCCCCCACCTCAAACCTGTGCCGCCCTGACAGTCCCAAGGGAACCCTACAAACTGACATCAGGAACCTGGGCTGGCCACTTTTCTTTCCCAGGGAAAAGGGCCGGTCTATGTCTCCAGGGGCCTGTGGCCCTGAGTGGCCGGCTGCCTGCAAAATATCCGAACAGACGAGGATATGTCCCAGACCCAACCTGCCCCCACCTCAAACCTGTGCTGCCCTGACAGTCCCAAGGGAACCCTACAAACTGACATCAGGAACCTGGGCTGGCCACTTTTCTTTCCCAGGGAAAAGGGCCGGTCTTTGTCTCCAGGGGCCTGTGGCCCTGAGTGGCCGGCTAGCTGCAAAATATCCGAACGGACGAGGATACGTCCCAGACCCAACCTGCCCCCACCTCAAACCTGTGCTGCCCTGACAGTCCCAAGGGAACCCTACAAACTGACACCAGGAACCTGGGCTGGCCACTTTTCTTTCCCAGGGAAAAGGGACGGTCTTTGTCTCCAGGGACCCCTGGCCCTGAGTGGCCGGCTGCCTGCAAAATATCCAAACGGACGAGGATACGTCCCAGACCCAACCTGCCCCCACCTCAAACCTGTGCTGCCCTGACAGTCCCAAGGGAACCCTACAAACTGACATCAGGAACCTGGGCTGGCCACTTTTCTTTCCCAGGGAAAAGGGCCGGTCTTTGTCTCCAGGGGCCTGTGGCCCTGAGTGGCCGGCTGCCTGCAAAATATCCGAACGGACGAGAATACGTCCCAGACCCAACCTGCCCCCACCTCAAACCTGTGCTGCCCTGACAGTCCCAAGGGAACCCTACAAACTGACACCAGGAACCTGGGCTGGCCACTTTTCTTTCCCAGGGAAAAGGGCCGGTCTTTGTCACCAATGTCCTCTGGCCCTGAGTGGCCGGCTGCCTGCAAAATATCCGAACGGACGAGGATACGTCCCAGACCCAACCTGCCCCCACCTCAAACCTGTGCTGCCCTGACAGTCCCAAGGGAACCCTACAAACTGACATCAGGAACCTGGGCTGGCCACTTTTCTTTCCCAGGGAAAAGGGACGGTCTTTTTCTCCAGGGGCTGTGGCCCTGAGTGGCCGGCTGCCTGCAAAATATCCGAACGGACGAGGATACGTCCCAGACCCAACCTGCCCCCACCTCAAACCTGTGCTGCCCTGACAGTCCCAAGGGAACCCTACAAACTGACATCAGGAACCTGGGCTGGCCACTTTTCTTTCACAGGGAAAAGGGCCGGTCTTTGTCACCAGGGTCCTGTGGCCCTGAATGGCCGGCTAGCTGCAAAATATCCGAACGGACGAGGATACGTCCCAGACCCAACCTGCCCCCACCTCAAACCTGTGCTGCCCTGACAGTCCCAAGTGAACCCTACAAACTGACATCAGGAACCTGGGCTGGCCACTTTTCTTTCCCAGGGAAAAGGGCCGGTCTTTGTCACCAGTGTCTTCTGGCCCTGAGTGGCCGGCTAGCTGCAAAATATCCGAACGGACGAGGATACGTCCCAGACCCAACCTGCCCCCACCTCAAACCTGTGCTGCCCTGACAGTCCCAAGGGAACCCTACAAACTGACATCAGGAACCTGGGCTGGCAACTTGTCTTTCCCAGGGAAAAGGCACGGCCTATGTCTCCAGGGGCTGTGGCCCTGAGTGGCCGGCTGCCTGCAAAATATCCGAACGGACGAGGATACGTCCCAGACCCAACCTGCCCCCACCTCAAACCTGTGCTGCCCTGACAGTCCCAAGGGAACCCTACAAACTGACACCAGGAACCTGGGCTGGCCACTTTTCTTTCCCAGGGAAAAGGGCCGGTCTTTGTCACCAATGTCCTCTGGCCCTGAGTGGCCGGCTAGCTGCAAAATATCCGAACGGACGAGGATACGTCCCAGACCCAACCTGCCCCCACCTCAAACCTGTGCTGCCCTTACAGTCCCAAGGGAACCCTACAAACTGACATCAGGAACCTGGGCTGGCCACTTTTCTTTCCCAGGGAAAAGGGCCGGTCTATGTCTCCAGGGGCTGTGGCACTGAGAGGTTGGCTCCCTGCAAAATATCCGAACGGACGAGGATACGTCCCAGACCCAACCTGCCCCCACCTCAAACCTGTGCTGCCCTGACAGTGCCAAGGGAACCCTACAAACTGACACCAGGAACCTGGGCTGGCAACTTTTCTTTCCCAGGAAAAAGGGCCGGTCTTTGTCACCAATGTCCTCTGGCCCTGAGTGGCCGGCTGCCTGCAAAATATCCGAACGGACGAGGATACGTCCCAGACCGAACCTGCCCCCACCTCAAACCTGTGCTGCCCTGACAGTCCCAAGGGAACCCTACAAACTGACATCAGGAACCTGGGCTGGCCACTTTTCTTTCCCAGGGAAAAGGGCCGGTCTATGTCTCCAGGGGCTGTGGCCCTGAGTGGTTGGCTGCCTGCAAAATATCCAAACGGACGAGGATACGTCCCAGACCCAACCTGCCCCCACCTCAAACCTGTGCTGCCCTGACAGTCCCAAGGGAACCCTACAAACTGACATCAGGAACCTGGGCTGGCCACTTTTCTTTCCCAGCGAAAAGGGACGGTCTTTGTCTCCAGGGGCTGTGGCCCTGAGTGGCCGGCTGCCTGCAAAATATCCGAACGGACGAGGATATGTCCCAGAACCAACCTGCCCCCACCTCAAACCTGTGCTGCCCTGACAGTCCCAAGGGAACCCTACAAACTGACATCAGGAACCTGGGCTGGCCACTTTTCTTTCTCAGGGAAAAGGGCCGGTCTATGTCTCCAGGGGCCTGTGGCCCTGAGTGGCCGGCTGCCTGCAAAATATCCAAACGGACGAGGATACGTCCCAGACCCAACCTGCCCCCACCTCAAACCTGTGCTGCCCTGACAGTCCCAAGGGAACCCTACAAACTGACATCAGGAACCTGGGCTGGCCACTTTTCTTTCCCAGGGAAAAGGGCTGGTCTTTGTCACCAATGTCCTCTGGCCCTGAGTGGCCGGCTGCCTGCAAAATATCCGAACGGACGAGGATACGTCCCAGACCCAACCTGCCCCCACCTCAAACCTGTGCTGCCCTGACAGTCCCAAGGGAACCCTACAAACTGACATCAGGAACCTGGGCTGGCCACTTTTCTTTCCCAGGGAAAAGGGCCGGTCTTTGTCTCCAGGGGCCTGTGGCCCTGAGTGGCCGGCTGCCTGCAAAATATCCAAACGGACGAGGATATGTCCCAGACCCAACCTGCCCCCACCTCAAACCTGTGCCGCCCTGACAGTCCCAAGGGAACCCTACAAACTGACATCAGGAACCTGGGCTGGCCACTTTTCTTTCCCAGGGAAAAGGGCCGGTCTTTGTCTCCAGGGGCCTGTGGCCCTGAGTGGCCGGCTGCCTGCAAAATATCCGAACAGACGAGGATATGTCCCAGACCCAACCTGCCCCCACCTCAAACCTGTGCTGCCCTGACAGTCCCAAGGGAACCCTACAAACTGACATCAGGAACCTGGGCTGGCCACTTTTCTTTCCCAGGGAAAAGGGCCGGTCTTTGTCTCCAGGGGCCTGTGGCCCTGAGTGGCCGGCTAGCTGCAAAATATCCGAACGGACGAGGATACGT
Organism: Anomalospiza imberbis; assembly: GCF_031753505.1. Classification (NCBI taxonomy): domain Eukaryota; kingdom Metazoa; phylum Chordata; class Aves; order Passeriformes; family Viduidae; genus Anomalospiza; species Anomalospiza imberbis. Next base: position 14,800 of record NW_027100032.1, read on the forward strand.
CCCAGACCCAACCTGCCCCCACCTCAAACCTGTGCTGCCCTGACAGTCCCAAGGGAACCCTACAAACTGACACCAGGAACCTGGGCTGGCCACTTTTCTTTCCCAGGGAAAAGGGACGGTCTTTGTCTCCAGGGACCCCTGGCCCTGAGTGGCCGGCTGCCTGCAAAATATCCAAACGGACGAGGATACGTCCCAGACCCAACCTGCCCCCACCTCAAACCTGTGCTGCCCTGACAGTCCCAAGGGAACCCTACAAACTGACATCAGGAACCTGGGCTGGCCACTTTTCTTTCCCAGGGAAAAGGGCCGGTCTTTGTCTCCAGGGGCCTGTGGCCCTGAGTGGCCGGCTGCCTGCAAAATATCCGAACGGACGAGAATACGTCCCAGACCCAACCTGCCCCCACCTCAAACCTGTGCTGCCCTGACAGTCCCAAGGGAACCCTACAAACTGACACCAGGAACCTGGGCTGGCCACTTTTCTTTCCCAGGGAAAAGGGCCGGTCTTTGTCACCAATGTCCTCTGGCCCTGAGTGGCCGGCTGCCTGCAAAATATCCGAACGGACGAGGATACGTCCCAGACCCAACCTGCCCCCACCTCAAACCTGTGCTGCCCTGACAGTCCCAAGGGAACCCTACAAACTGACATCAGGAACCTGGGCTGGCCACTTTTCTTTCCCAGGGAAAAGGGACGGTCTTTTTCTCCAGGGGCTGTGGCCCTGAGTGGCCGGCTGCCTGCAAAATATCCGAACGGACGAGGATACGTCCCAGACCCAACCTGCCCCCACCTCAAACCTGTGCTGCCCTGACAGTCCCAAGGGAACCCTACAAACTGACATCAGGAACCTGGGCTGGCCACTTTTCTTTCCCAGGGAAAAGGGCCGGTCTTTGTCTCCAGGGGCCTGTGGCCCTGAGTGGCCGGCTGCCTGCAAAATATCCGAATGGAGGAGGATACGTCCCAGACCCAACCTGCCCCCACCTCAAACCTGTGCTGCCCTGACAGTCCCAAAAGAACCCTACAAAGTGACATCAGGAACCTGGGCTGGCCACTTTTCTTTCCCAGGGAAAAGGGCCGGTCTATGTCTCCAGGGGCCTGCGGCACTGAGTGGCCGGCTGCCTGCAAAATATCCGAACGGACGAGGATACGTCCCAGACCCAACCTGCCCCCACCTCAAACCTGTGCTGCCCTGACAGTCCCAAGGGAACCCTACAAACTGACATCAGGAACCTGGGCTGGCAACTTGTCTTTCCCAGGGAAAAGGCACGGCCTATGTCTCCAGGGGCTGTGGCCCTGAGTGGCCGGCTGCCTGCAAAATATCCGAACGGACGAGGATACGTCCCAGACCCAACCTGCCCCCACCTCAAACCTGTGCTGCCCTTACAGTCCCAAGGGAACCCTACAAACTGACATCAGGAACCTGGGCTGGCCACTTTTCTTTCCCAGGGAAAAGGGCCGGTCTATGTCTCCAGGGGCTGTGGCACTGAGAGGTTGGCTCCCTGCAAAATATCCGAACGGACGAGGATACGTCCCAGACCCAACCTGCCCCCACCTCAAACCTGTGCTGCCCTGACAGTGCCAAGGGAACCCTACAAACTGACACCAGGAACGTGGGCTGGCAACTTTTCTTTCCCAGGAAAAAGGGCCGGTCTTTGTCACCAATGTCCTCTGGCCCTGAGTGGCCGGCTGCCTGCAAAATATCCGAACGGACGAGGATACGTCCCAGACCGAACCTGCCCCCACCTCAAACCTGTGCTGCCCTGACAGTCCCAAGGGAACCCTACAAACTGACATCAGGAACCTGGGCTGGCCACTTTTCTTTCCCAGGGAAAAGGGCCGGTCTTTGTCACCAATGTCCTCTGGCCCTGAGTGGCCGGCTAGCTGCAAAATATCCGAACGGACGAGGCTATGTCCCAGACCCAACCTGCCCCCGCCTCAAACCTGTGCCGCCCTGACAGTCCCAAGGGAACCCTACAAACTGACATCAGGAACCTGGGCTGGCCACTTTTCTTTCACAGGGAAAAGGGCCGATCTATGTCTCCAGGGGCTGTGGCCCTGAGTGGTTGGCTGCCTGCAAAATATCCAAACGGACGAGGATACGTCCCAGACCCAACCTGCCCCCACCTCAAACCTGTGCTGCCCTGACAGTCCCAAGGGAACCCTACAAACTGACATCAGGAACCTGGGCTGGCCACTTTTCTTTCCCAGGGAAAAGGGCCGGTCTTTGTCACCAGTGTCTTCTGGCCCTGAGTGGCCGGCTGCCTGCAAAATATCCGAACGGACGAGGATACGTCCCAGACCCAACCTGCCCCCACCTCAAACCTGTGCTGCCCTGACAGTCCCAAGGGAACCCTACAAACTGACATCAGGAACCTGGGCTGGCAACTTGTCTTTCCCAGGGAAAAGGCACGGCCTATGTCTCCAGGGGCTGTGGCCCTGAGTGGCCGGCTGCCTGCAAAATATCCGAACGGACGAGGATACGTCCCAGACCCAACCTGCCCCCACCTCAAACCTGTGCTGCCCTGACAGTCCCAAGGGAACCCTACAAACTGACACCAGGAACCTGGGCTGGCCACTTTTCTTTCCCAGGGAAAAGGGCCGGTCTTTGTCTCCAGGGGCCTGTGGCCCTGAGTGGCCGGCTAGCTGCAAAATATCCGAACGGACGATGATACGTCCCAGACCCAACCTGCCCCCACCTCAAACCTGTGCTGCCCTGACAGTGCCAAGGGAACCCTACAAACTGACACCAGGAACCTGGGCTGGCAACTTTTCTTTCCCAGGAAAAAGGGCCGGTCTTTGTCACCAATGTCCTCTGGCCCTGAGTGGCCGGCTGCCTGCAAAATATCCGAACGGACGAGGATACGTCCCAGACCCAACCTGCCCCCACCTCAAACCTGTGCTGCCCTGACAGTCCCAAGGGAACCCTACAAACTGACATCAGGAACCTGGGCTGGCCACTTTTCTTTCCCAGGGAAAAGGGCCGGTCTTTGTCACCAATGTCCTCTGGCCCTGAGTGGCCGGCTAGCTGCAAAATATCCGAACGGACGAGGATATGTCCCAGACCCAACCTGCCCCCGCCTCAAACCTGTGCCGCCCTGACAGTCCCAAGGGAACCCTACAAACTGACATCAGGAACCTGGGCTGGCCACTTTTCTTTCCCAGGGAAAAGGGCCGGTCTATGTCTCCAGGGGCTGTGGCCCTGAGTGGTTGGCTGCCTGCAAAATATCCAAACGGACGAGGATACGTCCCAGACCCAACCTGCCCCCACCTCAAACCTGTGCTGCCCTGACAGTCCCAAGGGAACCCTACAAACTGACATCAGGAACCTGGGCTGGCCACTTTTCTTTCACAGGGAAAAGGGCCGGTCTTTGTCACCAGGGTCCTGTGGCCCTGAATGGCCGGCTAGCTGCAAAATATCCGAACGGACGAGGATACGTCCCAGACCCAACCTGCCCCCACCTCAAACCTGTGCTGCCCTGACAGTCCCAAGTGAACCCTACAAACTGACATCAGGAACCTGGGCTGGCCACTTTTCTTTCCCAGGGAAAAGGGCCGGTCTTTGTCACCAGTGTCTTCTGGCCCTGAGTGGCCGGCTAGCTGCAAAATATCCGAACGGACGAGGATACGTCCCAGACCCAACCTGCCCCCACCTCAAACCTGTGCTGCCCTGACAGTGCCAAGGGAACCCTACAAACTGACACCAGGAACCTGGGCTGGCAACTTGTCTTTCCCAGGGAAAAGGCACGGCCTATGTCTCCAGGGGCTGTGGCCCTGAGTGGCCGGCTGCCTGCAAAATATCCGAACGGACGAGGATACGTCCCAGACCCAACCTGCCCCCACCTCAAACCTGTGCTGCCCTGACAGTCCCAAGGGAACCCTACAAACTGACACCAGGAACCTGGGCTGGCCACTTTTCTTTCCCAGGGAAAAGGGCCGGTCTTTGTCACCAATGTCCTCTGGCACTGAGTGGCCGGCTAGCTGCAAAATATCCGAACGGACGAGGATACGTCCCAGACCCAACCTGCCCCCACCTCAAACCTGTGCTGCCCTTACAGTCCCAAGGGAACCCTACAAACTGACATCAGGAACCTGGGCTGGCCACTTTTCTTTCCCAGGGAAAAGGGCCGGTCTATGTCTCCAGGGGCTGTGGCACTGAGAGGTTGGCTCCCTGCAAAATATCCGAACGGACGAGGATACGTCCCAGACCCAACCTGCCCCCACCTCAAACCTGTGCTGCCCTGACAGTGCCAAGGGAACCCTACAAACTGACACCAGGAACCTGGGCTGGCAACTTTTCTTTCCCAGGAAAAAGGGCCGGTCTTTGTCACCAATGTCCTCTGGCCCTGAGTGGCCGGCTGCCTGCAAAATATCCGAACGGACGAGGATACGTCCCAGACCCAACCTGCCCCCACCTCAAACCTGTGCTGCCCTGACAGTCCCAAGGGAACCCTACAAACTGACATCAGGAACCTGGGCTGGCCACTTTTCTTTCCCAGGGAAAAGGGCCGGTCTATGTCTCCAGGGGCTGTGGCCCTGAGTGGTTGGCTGCCTGCAAAATATCCAAACGGACGAGGATACGTCCCAGACCCAACCTGCCCCCACCTCAAACCTGTGCTGCCCTGACAGTCCCAAGGGAACCCTACAAACTGACATCAGGAACCTGGGCTGGCCACTTTTCTTTCCCAGCGAAAAGGGACGGTCTTTGTCTCCAGGGGCTGTGGCCCTGAGTGGCCGGCTGCCTGCAAAATATCCGAACGGACGAGGATATGTCCCAGAACCAACCTGCCCCCACCTCAAACCTGTGCTGCCCTGACAGTCCCAAGGGAACCCTACAAACTGACATCAGGAACCTGGGCTGGCCACTTTTCTTTCTCAGGGAAAAGGGCCGGTCTATGTCTCCAGGGGCCTGTGGCCCTGAGTGGCCGGCTGCCTGCAAAATATCCAAACGGACGAGGATACGTCCCAGACCCAACCTGCCCCCACCTCAAACCTGTGCTGCCCTGACAGTCCCAAGGGAACCCTACAAACTGACACCAGGAACCTGGGCTGGCAACTTTTCTTTCCCAGGAAAAAGGGCTGGTCTTTGTCACCAATGTCCTCTGGCCCTGAGTGGCCGGCTGCCTGCAAAATATCCGAACGGACGAGGATACGTCCCAGACCCAACCTGCCCCCACCTCAAACCTGTGCTGCCCTGACAGTCCCAAGGGAACCCTACAAACTGACATCAGGAACCTGGGCTGGCCACTTTTCTTTCCCAGGGAAAAGGGCCGGTCTTTGTCTCCAGGGGCCTGTGGCCCTGAGTGGCCGGCTGCCTGCAAAATATCCAAACGGACGAGGATATGTCCCAGACCCAACCTGCCCCCACCTCAAACCTGTGCCGCCCTGACAGTCCCAAGGGAACCCTACAAACTGACATCAGGAACCTGGGCTGGCCACTTTTCTTTCCCAGGGAAAAGGGACGGTCTTTGTCTCCAGGGGCCTGTGGCCCTGAGTGGCCGGCTGCCTGCAAAATATCCGAACAGACGAGGATATGTCCCAGACCCAACCTGCCCCCGCCTCAAACCTGTGCTGCCCTGACAGTCCCAAGGGAACCCTACAAACTGACATCAGGAACCTGGGCTGGCCACTTTTCTTTCCCAGGGAAAAGGGCCGGTCTTTGTCTCCAGGGGCTGTGGCCCTGAGTGGTTGGCTGCCTGCAAAATATCCGAACGGACGAGGATACGTCCCAGACCCAACCTGCCCCCACCTCAAACCTGTGCTGCCCTGACAGTCCCAAGGGAACCCTACAAACTGACATCAGGAACCTGGGCTGGCCACTTTTCTTTCCCAGGGAAAAGGGCCGGTCTTTGTCACCAATGTCCTCTGGCCCTGAGTGGCCGGCTGCCTGCAAAATATCCGAACGGACGAGGATACGTCCCAGAACCAACCTGCCCCCACCTCAAACTTGTGCTGCCCTGACAGTCCCAAGGGAACCCTACAAACTGACATCAGGAACCTGGGCTGGCCACTTTTCTTTCCCAGGGAAAAGGGCCGGTCTTTGTCACCAATGTCCTCTGGCCCTGAGTGGCCGGCTAGCTGCAAAATATCCGAACGGACGAGGATATGTCCCAGACCCAACCTGCCCCGCCTAAAACCTGTGCCGCCCTGACAGTCCCAAGGGAACCCTACAAACTGACATCAGGAACCTGGGCTGGCCACTTTTCTTTCCCAGGGAAAAGGGCCGGTCTATGTCTCCAGGGGCTGTGGCCCTGAGTGGTTGGCTGCCTGCAAAATATCCAAACGGACGAGGATACGTCCCAGACCCAACCTGCCCCCACCTCAAACCTGTGCTGCCCTGACAGTCCCAAGGGAACCCTACAAACTGACACCAGGAACCTGGGCTGGCAACTTGTCTTTCCCAGGGAAAAGGGCCGGTCTTTGTCACCAGGGTCCTGTGGCCCTGAATGGCCGGCTGCCTGCAAAATATCCGAACGGACGAGGATATGTCCCAGAACCAACCTGCCCCCACCTCAAACCTGTGCTGCCCAGACAGTCCCAAGGGAACCCTACAAACTGACATCAGGAACCTGGGCTGGCCACTTTTCTTTCCCAGGGAAAAGGGCCGGTCTATGTCTCCAGGGGCTGTGGCCCTGAGTGGCCGGCTGCCTGCAAAAAATCCGAACGGACGAGGATACGTCCCAGACCCAACCTGCCCCCACCTCAAACCTGTGCTGCCCTGACAGTCCCAAGGGAACCCTACAAACTGACATCAGGAACCTGGGCTGGCCACTTTTCTTTCCCAGGGAAAAGGGCCGGTCTATGTCTCCAGGGGCTGTGGCCCTGAGTGGCCGGCTGCCTGCAAAATATCCGAACGGACGAGGATACGTCCCAGACCCAACCTGCCCCCACCTCAAACCTGTGCTGCCCTGACAGTCCCAAGGGAACCCTACAAACTGACATCAGGAACCTGGGCTGGCCACTTTTCTTTCCCAGGGAAAAGGGCCGGTCTATGTCTCCAGGGCCTGTGGCCCTGAGTGGCCGGCTGCCTGCAAAATATCCGAACGGACGAGGATATGTCCCAGACCCAACCTGCCCCCACCTCAAACCTGTGCTGCCCTGACAGTGCCAAGGGAACCCTACAAACTGACATCAGGAACCTGGGCTCGCAACTTGTCTTTCCCAGGGAAAAGGCACGGCCTATGTCTCCAGGGGCCTGTGGCCCTGAGTGGCCGGCTGCCTGCAAAATATCCGAACGGACGAGGATACGTCCCAGACCCAACCTGCCCCCACCTCAAACCTGTGCTGCCCTGACAGTCCCAAGGGAACCCTACAAACTGACATCAGGAACCTGGGCTGGCCACTTTTCTTTCCCAGGGAAAAGGGCCGGTCTTTGTCACCAGGGGCTGTGGCCCTGAGTGGCCGGCTGCCTGCAAAATATCCAAACGGACGAGGATACGTCCCAGACCCAACCTGCCCCCACCTCAAACCTGTGCTGCCCTGACAGTCCCAAGGGAACCCTACAAACTGACATCAGGAACATGGGCTGGCCACTTTTCTTTCCCAGGGAAAAGGGCTGGTCTTTGTCTCCAGGGGCCTGTGGCCCTGAGTGGCCGGCTGCCTGCAAAATATCCAAACGGACGAGGATACGTCCCAGACCCAACCTGCCCCCACCTCAAACCTGTGCTGCCCTGACAGTCCCAAGGGAACCCTACAAACTGACATCAGGAACCTGGGCTCGCAACTTGTCTTTCCCAGGGAAAAGGGCCGGTCTTTGTCTCCAGGGGCCTGTGGCCCTGAGTGGCCGGCTGCCTGCAAAATATCCAAACGGACGAGGATATGTCCCAGACCCAACCTGCCCCCACCTCAAACCTGTGCCACCCTGACAGTCCCAAGGGAACCCTACAAACTGACATCAGGAACCTGGGCTGGCCACTTTTCTTTCCCAGGGAAAAGGGCCGGTCTATGTCTCCAGGGGCTGTGGCCCTGAGTGGCCGGCTGCCTGCAAAATATCCAAACGGACGAGGATACGTCCCAGAACCAACCTGCCCCCACCTCAAACCTGTGCTGCCCTGACAGTCCCAAGGGAACCCTACAAACTGACATCAGGAACCTGGGCTGGCCACTTTTCTTTCCCAGGGAAAAGGGCCGGTCTTTGTCACCAATGTCCTCTGGCCCTGAGTGGCCGGCTGCCTGCAAAATATCCGAACGGACGAGGATACGTCCCAGACCCAACCTGCCCCCACCTCAAACTTGTGCTGCCCTGACAGTCCCAAGGGAACCCTACAAACTGACATCAGGAACCTGGGCTGGCCACTTTTCTTTCCCAGGGAAAAGGGCCGGTCTATGTCTCCAGGGGCTGTGGCCCTGAGTGGTTGGCTGCCTGCAAAATATCCAAACGGACGAGGATACGTCCCAGACCCAACCTGCCCCCACCTCAAACCTGTGCTGCCCTGACAGTCCCAAGGGAACCCTACAAACTGACACCAGGAACCTGGGCTGGCAACTTGTCTTTCCCAGGGAAAAGGGCCGGTCTTTGTCACCAGGGTCCTGTGGCCCTGAATGGCCGGCTAGCTGCAAAATATCCGAACGGACGAGGATACGTCCCAGACCCAACCTGCCCCCACCTCAAACCTGTGCTGCCCTGACAGTCCCAAGGGAACCCTACAAACTGACATCAGGAACCTGGGCTGGCCACTTTTCTTTCCCAGGGAAAAGGGCCGGTCTTTGTCACCAGTGTCTTCTGGCCCTGAGTGGCCGGCTGCCTGCAAAATATCCAAACGGACGAGGATACGTCCCAGACCCAACCTGCCCCCACCTCAAACCTGTGCTGCCCTTACAGTGCCAAGGGAACCCTACAAACTGACATCAGGAACCTGGGCTGGCCACTTTTCTTTCCCAGGGAAAAGGGCCGGTCTTTGTCTCCAGGGGCTGTGGCCCTGAGTGGCCGGCTGCCTGCAAAATATCCGAACGGACGAGGATATGTCCCAGAACCAACCTGCCCCCACCTCAAACCTGTGCTGCCCTGACAGTCCCAAGGGAACCCTACAAACTGACATCAGGAACCTGGGCTGGCCACTTTTCTTTCCCAGGGAAAAGGGCCGGTCTATGTCTCCAGGGGCTGTGGCCCTGAGTGGCCGGCTGCCTGCAAAATATCCGAACGGACGAGGATACGTCCCAGACCCAACCTGCCCCCACCTCAAACCTGTGCTGCCCTGACAGTCCCAAGGGAACCCTACAAACTGACATCAGGAACCTGGGCTGGCCACTTTTCTTTCCCAGGGAAAAGGGCCGGTCTATGTCTCCAGGGGCTGTGGCCCTGAGTGGCCGGCTGCCTGCAAAATATCCGAACGGACGAGGATATGTCCCAGACCCAACCTGCCCCCACCTCAAACCTGTGCTGCCCTGACAGTCCCAAGGGAACCCTACAAACTGACATCAGGAACCTGGGTTCGCAACTTGTCTTTCCCAGGGAAAAGGCACGGCCTATGTCTCCAGGGGCCTGTGGCCCTGAGTGGCCGGCTGCCTGCAAAATATCCGAACGGACGAGGATACGTCCCAGACCCAACCTGCCCCCACCTCAAACCTGTGCTGCCCTGACAGTCCCAAGGGAACCCTACAAACTGACAGCAGGAACCTGTGCTGGCCACTTTTCTTTCCCAGGGAAAAGGGCCTGTCTATGTCTCCAGGGGCCTGTGGCCCTGAGTGGCCGGCTGCCTGCAAAATATCCAAACGGACGAGGATACGTCCCAGACCCAACCTGCCCCCACCTCAAACCTGTGCTGCCCTGACAGTCCCAAGGGAACCCTACAAACTGACACCAGGAACCTGGGCTGGCAACTTTTCTTTCCCAGGGAAAAGGGCCGGTCTTTGTCTCCAGGGGCCTGTGGCCCTGAATGGCCGGCTGCCTGCAAAATATCCAAACGGACGAGGATATGTCCCAGACCCAACCTGCCCCCGCCTCAAACCTGTGCTGCCCTGACAGTCCCAAGGGAACCCTACAAACTGACATCAGGAACCTGGGCTGGCCACTTTTCTTTCCCAGGGAAAAGGGCCCTTCTTTTTCTGCAGGGGCTGTGGCCCTGAGTGGTTGGCTGCCTGCAAAATATCCGAACGGACGAGGATACGTCCCAGACCCAACCTGCCCCCACCTCAAACCTGTGCTGCCCTGACAGTCCCAAGGGAACCCTACAAACTGACATCAGGAACCTGGGCTGGCCACTTTTCTTTCCCAGGGAAAAGGGCCGGTCTTTGTCACCAATGTCCTCTGGCCCTGAGTGGCCGGCTGCCTGCAAAATATCCAAACGGACGAGGATACGTCCCAGACCCAACCTGCCCCCACCTCAAACCTGTGCTGCCCTGACAGTCCCAAGGGAACCCTACAAACTGACATCAGGAACCTGGGCTGGCCACTTTTCTTTCCCAGGGAAAAGGGACGGTCTTTGTCTCCAGGGGCCTGTGGCCCTGAGTGGCCGGCTGCCTGTAAAATATCCAAACGGACGAGGATACTTCCCAGACCCAACCTGCCCCCACCTCAAACCTGTGCTGCCCTGACAGTCCCAAGGGAACCCTACAAACTGACATCAGGAACCTGGGCTGGCCACTTTTCTTTCCCAGGGAAAAGGGCCGGTCTTTGTCTCCAGGGGCCTGTGGCCCTGAGTGGCCGGCTAGCTGCAAAATATCCGAACGGACGAGGATACGTCCCAGACCCAACCTGCCCCCACCTCAAACCTGTGCTGCCCTGACAGTCCCAAGGGAACCCTACAAACTGACATCAGGAACCTGGGCTGGCCACTTTTCTTTCCCAGGGAAAAGGGCCGGTCTTTGTCACCAATGTCCTCTGGCCCTGAGTGGCCGGCTAGCTGCAAAATATCCGAACGGACGAGGCTATGTCCCAGACCCAACCTGCCCCCGCCTCAAACCTGTGCCGCCCTGACAGTCCCAAGGGAACCCTACAAACTGACATCAGGAACCTGGGCTGGCCACTTTTCTTTCACAGGGAAAAGGGCCGATCTATGTCTCCAGGGGCTGTGGCCCTGAGTGGTTGGCTGCCTGCAAAATATCCAAACGGACGAGGATACGTCCCAGACCCAACCTGCCCCCACCTCAAACCTGTGCTGCCCTGACAGTCCCAAGGGAACCCTACAAACTGACATCAGGAACCTGGGCTGGCCACTTTTCTTTCCCAGGGAAAAGGGCCGGTCTTTGTCACCAGTGTCTTCTGGCCCTGAGTGGCCGGCTGCCTGCAAAATATCCGAACGGACGAGGATACGTCCCAGACCCAACCTGCCCCCACCTCAAACCTGTGCCGCCCTGACAGTCCCAAGGGAACCCTACAAACTGACATCAGGAACCTGGGCTGGCAACTTGTCTTTCCCAGGGAAAAGGCACGGCCTATGTCTCCAGGGGCTGTGGCCCTGAGTGGCCGGCTGCCTGCAAAATATCCGAACGGACGAGGATACGTCCCAGACCCAACCTGCCCCCACCTCAAACCTGTGCTGCCCTGACAGTCCCAAGGGAACCCTACAAACTGACACCAGGAACCTGGGCTGGCCACTTTTCTTTCCCAGGGAAAAGGGCCGGTCTTTGTCTCCAGGGGCCTGTGGCCCTGAGTGGCCGGCTAGCTGCAAAATATCCGAACGGACGATGATACGTCCCAGACCCAACCTGCCCCCGCCTCAAACCTGTGCTGCCCTGACAGTCCCAAGGGAACCCTACAAACTGACACCAGGAACCTGGGCTGGCAACTTGTCTTTCCCAGGGAAAAGGGCCGGTCTTTGTCACCAGGGTCCTGTGGCCCTGAATGGCCGGCTAGCTGCAAAATATCCGAACGGACGAGGATACGTCCCAGACCCAACCTGCCCCCACCTCAAACCTGTGCTGCCCTGACAGTCCCAAGGGAACCCTACAAACTGACATCAGGAACCTGGGCTGGCCACTTTTCTTTCCCAGGGAAAAGGGCCGGTCTTTGTCACCAGTGTCTTCTGGCCCTGAGTGGCCGGCTGCCTGCAAAATATCCAAACGGACGAGGATACGTCCCAGACCCAACCTGCCCCCACCTCAAACCTGTGCTGCCCTGACAGTGCCAAGGGAACCCTACAAACTGACATCAGGAACCTGGGCTGGCCACTTTTCTTTCCCAGGGAAAAGGGCCGGTCTTTGTCTCCAGGGGCTGTGGCCCTGAGTGGCCGGCTGCCTGCAAAATATCCGAACGGACGAGGATATGTCCCAGAACCAACCTGCCCCCACCTCAAACCTGTGCTGCCCTGACAGTCCCAAGGGAACCCTACAAACTGACATCAGGAACCTGGGCTGGCCACTTTTCTTTCCCAGGGAAAAGGGCCGGTCTATGTCTCCAGGGGCTGTGGCCCTGAGTGGCCGGCTGCCTGCAAAATATCCGAACGGACGAGGATACGTCCCAGACCCAACCTGCCCCCACCTCAAACCTGTGCTGCCCTGACAGTCCCAAGGGAACCCTACAAACTGACATCAGGAACCTGGGCTGGCCACTTTTCTTTCCCAGGGAAAAGGGCCGGTCTATGTCTCCAGGGGCTGTGGCCCTGAGTGGCCGGCTGCCTGCAAAATATCCGAACGGACGAGGATATGTCCCAGACCCAACCTGCCCCCACCTCAAACCTGTGCTGCCCTGACAGTCCCAAGGGAACCCTACAAACTGACATCAGGAACCTGGGTTCGCAACTTGTCTTTCCCAGGGAAAAGGCACGGCCTATGTCTCCAGGGGCCTGTGGCCCTGAGTGGCCGGCTGCCTGCAAAATATCCGAACGGACGAGGATACGTCCCAGACCCAACCTGCCCCCACCTCAAACCTGTGCTGCCCTGACAGTCCCAAGTGAACCCTACAAACTGACATCAGGAACCTGGGCTGGCCACTTTTCTTTCCCAGGGAAAAGGGACGGTCTTTGTCACCAATGTCCTCTGGCCCTGAGTGGCCGGCTGCCTGCAAAATATCCAAACGGACGAGGATACGTCCCAGACCCAACCTGCCCCCACCTCAAACCTGTGCTGCCCTGACAGTCCCAAGGGAACCCTACAAACTGACATCAGGAACCTGGGCTGGCCACTTTTCTTTCCCAGGGAAAAGGGACGGTCTTTGTCTCCAGGGGCCTGTGGCCCTGAGTGGCCGGCTGCCTGTAAAATATCCAAACGGACGAGGATACTTCCCAGACCCAACCTGCCCCCACCTCAAACCTGTGCTGCCCTGACAGTCCCAAGGGAACCCTACAAACTGACATCAGGAACCTGGGCTGGCCACTTTTCTTTCCCAGGGAAAAGGGCCGGTCTTTGTCTCCAGGGGCCTGTGGCCCTGAGTGGCCGGCTAGCTGCAAAATATCCGAACGGACGAGGATACGTCCCAGACCCAACCTGCCCCCACCTCAAACCTGTGCTGCCCTGACAGTCCCAAGGGAACCCTACAAACTGACATCAGGAACCTGGGCTGGCCACTTTTCTTTCCCAGGGAAAAGGGCCGGTCTTTGTCACCAATGTCCTCTGGCCCTGAGTGGCCGGCTAGCTGCAAAATATCCGAACGGACGAGGCTATGTCCCAGACCCAACCTGCCCCCGCCTCAAACCTGTGCCGCCCTGACAGTCCCAAGGGAACCCTACAAACTGACATCAGGAACCTGGGCTGGCCACTTTTCTTTCACAGGGAAAAGGGCCGATCTATGTCTCCAGGGGCTGTGGCCCTGAGTGGTTGGCTGCCTGCAAAATATCCAAACGGACGAGGATACGTCCCAGACCCAACCTGCCCCCACCTCAAACCTGTGCTGCCCTGACAGTCCCAAGGGAACCCTACAAACTGACATCAGGAACCTGGGCTGGCCACTTTTCTTTCCCAGGGAAAAGGGCCGGTCTTTGTCACCAGTGTCTTCTGGCCCTGAGTGGCCGGCTGCCTGCAAAATATCCGAACGGACGAGGATACGTCCCAGACCCAACCTGCCCCCACCTCAAACCTGTGCTGCCCTGACAGTCCCAAGGGAACCCTACAAACTGACATCAGGAACCTGGGCTGGCCACTTGTCTTTCCCAGGGAAAAGGCACGGCCTATGTCTCCAGGGGCTGTGGCCCTGAGTGGCCGGCTGCCTGCAAAATATCCGAACGGACGAGGATACGTCCCAGACCCAACCTGCCCCCACCTCAAACCTGTGCTGCCCTGACAGTCCCAAGGGAACCCTACAAACTGACACCAGGAACCTGGGCTGGCCACTTTTCTTTCCCAGGGAAAAGGGCCGGTCTTTGTCTCCAGGGGCCTGTGGCCCTGAGTGGCCGGCTAGCTGCAAAATATCCGAACGGACGATGATACGTCCCAGACCCAACCTGCCCCCACCTCAAACCTGTGCTGCCCTGACAGTGCCAAGGGAACCCTACAAACTGACACCAGGAACCTGGGCTGGCAACTTTTCTTTCCCAGGAAAAAGGGCCGGTCTTTGTCACCAATGTCCTCTGGCCCTGAGTGGCCGGCTGCCTGCAAAATATCCGAACGGACGAGGATACGTCCCAGACCGAACCTGCCCCCACCTCAAACTTGTGCTGCCCTGACAGTCCCAAGGGAACCCTACAAACTGACATCAGGAACCTGGGCTGGCCACTTTTCTTTCCCAGGGAAAAGGGCCGGTCTATGTCTCCAGGGGCTGTTGCCCTGAGTGGTTGGCTGCCTGCAAAATATCCAAACGGACGAGGATACGTCCCAGACCCAACCTGCCCCCACCTCAAACCTGTGCTGCCCTGACAGTCCCAAGGGAACCCTACAAACTGACATCAGGAACCTGGGCTGGCCACTTTTCTTTCACAGGGAAAAGGGCCGGTCTTTGTCACCAGGGTCCTGTGGCCCTGAATGGCCGGCTAGCTGCAAAATATCCGAACAGACGAGGATACGTCCCAGACCCAACCTGCCCCCACCTCAAACCTGTGCTGCCCTGACAGTCCCAAGTGAACCCTACAAACTGACATCAGGAACCTGGGCTGGCCACTTTTCTTTCCCAGGGAAAAGGGCCGGTCTTTGTCACCAGTGTCTTCTGGCCCTGAGTGGCCGGATAGCTGCAAAATATCCGAACGGACGAGGATACGTCCCAGACCCAACCTGCCCCCACCTCAAACCTGTGCTGCCCTGACAGTCCCAAGGGAACCCTACAAACTGACATCAGGAACCTGGGCTGGCAACTTGTCTTTCCCAGGGAAAAGGCACGGCCTATGTCTCCAGGGGCTGTGGCCCTGAGTGGCCGGCTGCCTGCAAAATATCCGAACGGACGAGGATACGTCCCAGACCCAACCTGCCCCCACCTCAAACCTGTGCTGCCCTGACAGTCCCAAGGGAACCCTACAAACTGACACCAGGAACCTGGGCTGGCCACTTTTCTTTCCCAGGGAAAAGGGCCGGTCTTTGTCACCAATGTCCTCTGGCACTGAGTGGCCGGCTAGCTGCAAAATATCCGAACGGACGAGGATACGTCCCAGACCCAACCTGCCCCCACCTCAAACCTGTGCTGCCCTTACAGTCCCAAGGGAACCCTACAAACTGACATCAGGAACCTGGGCTGGCCACTTTTCTTTCCCAGGGAAAAGGGCCGGTCTATGTCTCCAGGGGCTGTGGCACTGAGAGGTTGGCTCCCTGCAAAATATCCGAACGGACGAGGATACGTCCCAGACCCAACCTGCCCCCACCTCAAACCTGTGCTGCCCTGACAGTCCCAAGGGAACCCTACAAACTGACACCAGGAACCTGGGCTGGCAACTTTTCTTTCCCAGGAAAAAGGGCCGGTCTTTGTCACCAATGTCCTCTGGCCCTGAGTGGCCGGCTGCCTGCAAAATATCCGAACGGACGAGGATACGTCCCAGACCGAACCTGCCCCCACCTCAAACCTGTGCTGCCCTGACAGTCCCAAGGGAACCCTACAAACTGACATCAGGAACCTGGGCTGGCCACTTTTCTTTCCCAGGGAAAAGGGCCGGTCTATGTCTCCAGGGGCTGTGGCCCTGAGTGGTTGGCTGCCTGCAAAATATCCAAACGGACGAGGATACGTCCCAGACCCAACCTGCCCCCACCTCAAACCTGTGCTGCCCTGACAGTCCCAAGGGAACCCTACAAACTGACATCAGGAACCTGGGCTGGCCACTTTTCTTTCCCAGCGAAAAGGGACGGTCTTTGTCTCCAGGGGCTGTGGCCCTGAGTGGCCGGCTGCCTGCAAAATATCCGAACGGACGAGGATATGTCCCAGAACCAACCTGCCCCCACCTCAAACCTGTGCTGCCCTGACAGTCCCAAGGGAACCCTACAAACTGACATCAGGAACCTGGGCTGGCCACTTTTCTTTCTCAGGGAAAAGGGCCGGTCTATGTCTCCAGGGGCCTGTGGCCCTGAGTGGCCGGCTGCCTGCAAAATATCCAAACGGACGAGGATACGTCCCAGACCCAACCTGCCCCCACCTCAAACCTGTGCTGCCCTGACAGTCCCAAGGGAACCCTACAAACTGACACCAGGAACCTGGGCTGGCAACTTTTCTTTCCCAGGAAAAAGGGCTGGTCTTTGTCACCAATGTCCTCTGGCCCTGAGTGGCCGGCTGCCTGCAAAATATCCGAACGGACGAGGATACGTCCCAGACCCAACCTGCCCCCACCTCAAACCTGTGCTGCCCTGACAGTCCCAAGGGAACCCTACAAACTGACATCAGGAACCTGGGCTGGCCACTTTTCTTTCCCAGGGAAAAGGGCCGGTCTTTGTCTCCAGGGGCCTGTGGCCCTGAGTGGCCGGCTGCCTGCAAAATATCCAAACGGACGAGGATATGTCCCAGACCCAACCTGCCCCCACCTCAAACCTGTGCCGCCCTGACAGTCCCAAGGGAACCCTACAAACTGACATCAGGAACCTGGGCTGGCCACTTTTCTTTCCCAGGGAAAAGGGACGGTCTTTGTCTCCAGGGGCCTGTGGCCCTGAGTGGCCGGCTGCCTGCAAAATATCCGAACAGACGAGGATATGTCCCAGACCCAACCTGCCCCCACCTCAAACCTGTGCTGCCCTGACAGTCCCAAGGGAACCCTACAAACTGACATCAGGAACCTGGGCTGGCCACTTTTCTTTCCCAGGGAAAAGGGCCGGTCTTTGTCTCCAGGGGCTGTGGCCCTGAGTGGTTGGCTGCCTGCAAAATATCCGAACGGACGAGGATACGTCCCAGACCCAACCTGCCCCCACCTCAAACCTGTGCTGCCCTGACAGTCCCAAGGGAACCCTACAAACTGACATCAGGAACCTGGGCTGGCCACTTTTCTTTCCCAGGGAAAAGGGCCGGTCTTTGTCACCAATGTCCTCTGGCCCTGAGTGGCCGGCTGCCTGCAAAATATCCGAACGGACGAGGATACGTCCCAGAACCAACCTGCCCCCACCTCAAACTTGTGCTGCCCTGACAGTCCCAAGGGAACCCTACAAACTGACATCAGGAACCTGGGCTGGCCACTTTTCTTTCCCAGGGAAAAGGGCCGGTCTATGTCTCCAGGGGCTGTGGCCCTGAGTGGTTGGCTGCCTGCAAAATATCCAAACGGACGAGGATACGTCCCAGACCCAACCTGCCCCCACCTCAAACCTGTGCTGCCCTGACAGTCCCAAGGGAACCCTACAAACTGACACCAGGAACCTGGGCTGGCAACTTGTCTTTCCCAGGGAAAAGGGCCGGTCTTTGTCACCAATGTCCTCTGGCCCTGAGTGGCCGGCTGCCTGCAAAATATCCGAACGGACGAGGATACGTCCCAGACCCAACCTGCCCCCACCTCAAACCTGTGCTGCCCTGACAGTCCCAAGGGAACCCTACAAACTGACATCAGGAACCTGGGCTGGCCACTTTTCTTTCCCAGGGAAAAGGGACGGTCTTTGTCTCCAGGGGCTGTGGCCCTGAGTGGCCGGCTGCCTGCAAAATATCCGAACGGACGAGGATATGTCCCAGAACCAACCTGCCCCCACCTCAAACCTGTGCTGCCCTGACAGTCCCAAGGGAACCCTACAAACTGACATCAGGAACCTGGGCTGGCCACTTTTCTTTCCCAGGGAAAAGGGCCGGTCTATGTCTCCAGGGGCTGTGGCCCTGAGTGGCCGGCTGCCTGCAAAATATCCGAACGGACGAGGATACGTCCCAGACCCAACCTGCCCCCACCTCAAACCTGTGCTGCCCTGACAGTCCCAAGGGAACCCTACAAACTGACATCAGGAACCTGGGCTGGCCACTTTTCTTTCCCAGGGAAAAGGGCCGGTCTATGTCTCCAGGGGCTGTGGCCCTGAGTGGCCGGCTGCCTGCAAAATATCCGAACGGACGAGGATATGTCCCAGACCCAACCTGCCCCCACCTCAAACCTGTGCTGCCCTGACAGTCCCAAGGGAACCCTACAAACTGACATCAGGAACCTGGGCTCGCAACTTGTCTTTCCCAGGGAAAAGGCACGGCCTATGTCTCCAGGGGCCTGTGGCCCTGAGTGGCCGGCTGCCTGCAAAATATCCGAACGGACGAGGATACGTCCCAGACCCAACCTGCCCCCACCTCAAACCTGTGCTGCCCTGACAGTCCCAAGGGAACCCTACAAACTGACAGCAGGAACCTGGGCTGGCCACTTTTCTTTCCCAGGGAAAAGGGCCTGTCTATGTCTCCAGGGGCCTGTGGCCCTGAGTGGCCGGCTGCCTGCAAAATAACCAAATGGACGAGGATATGTCCCAGACCCAACCTGCCCCCACCTCAAACCTGTGCTGCCCTGACAGTCCCAAGGGAACCCTACAAACTGACATCAGGAACCTGGGCTGGCCACTTTTCTTTCCCAGGGAAAAGGGCCGGTCTATGTCTCCAGGGGCCTGTGGCCCTGAGTGGCCGGCTGCCTGCAAAATATCCAAACGGACGAGGATATGTCCCAGACCCAACCTGCCCCCACCTCAAACCTGTGCTGCCCTGACAGTCCCAAGGGAACCCTACAAACTGACACCAGGAACCTGGGCTGGCAACTTATCTTTCCCAGGGAAAAGGGCCGGTCTTTGTCTCCAGGGGCCTGTGGCCCTGAATGGCCGGCTGCCTGCAAAATGTCCGAACGGACGAGGAAATGTCCCAGACCCAACCTGCCCCCGCCTCAAACCTGTGCTGCCCTTACAGTCCCAAGGGAACCCTACAAACTGACATCAGGAACCTGGGCTGGCCACTTTTCTTTCCCAGGGAAAAGGGCCGGTCTATGTCTCCAGGGGCTGTGGCCCTGAGTGGCCGGCTGCCTGCAAAATATCCGAACGGACGAGGATATGTCCCAGACCCAACCTGCCCCCACCTCAAACCTGTGCTGCCCTGACAGTCCCAAGGGAACCCTACAAACTGACACCAGGAACCTGGGCTCGCAACTTGTCTTTCCCAGGGAAAAGGCACGGCCTATGTCTCCAGGGGCCTGTGGCCCTGAGTGGCCGGCTGCCTGCAAAATATCCGAACGGACGAGGATACGTCCCAGACCCAACCTGCCCCCACCTCAAACCTGTGCTGCCCTGACAGTCCCAAGGGAACCCTACAAACTGACATCAGGAACCTGGGCTGGCCACTTTTCTTTCCCAGGGAAAAGGGCCGGTCTTTGTCACCAGGGGCTGTGGCCCTGAGTGGCCGGCTGCCTGCAAAATATCCAAACGGACGAGGATACGTCCCAGACCCAACCTGCCCCCACCTCAAACCTGTGCTGCCCTGACAGTCCCAAGGGAACCCTACAAACTGACATCAGGAACATGGGCTGGCCACTTTTCTTTCCCAGGGAAAAGGGCTGGTCTTTGTCTCCAGGGGCCTGTGGCCCTGAGTGGCCGGCTGCCTGCAAAATATCCAAACGGACGAGGATACGTCCCAGACCCAACCTGCCCCCACCTCAAACCTGTGCTGCCCTGACAGTCCCAAGGGAACCCTACAAACTGACATCAGGAACCTGGGCTCGCAACTTGTCTTTCCCAGGGAAAAGGGCCGGTCTTTGTCTCCAGGGGCCTGTGGCCCTGAGTGGCCGGCTGCCTGCAAAATATCCAAACGGACGAGGATATGTCCCAGACCCAACCTGCCCCCACCTCAAACCTGTGCCACCCTGACAGTCCCAAGGGAACCCTACAAACTGACATCAGGAACCTGGGCTGGCCACTTTTCTTTCCCAGGGAAAAGGGCCGGTCTATGTCTCCAGGGGCTGTGGCCCTGAGTGGCCGGCTGCCTGCAAAATATCCGAACGGACGAGGATACGTCCCAGACCCAACCTGCCCCCACCTCAAACCTGTGCCGCCCGGACAGTCCCAAGGGAACCCTACAAACTGACATCAGGAACCTGGGCTGGCCACTTTTCTTTCCTAGGGAAAAGGGACGGTCTTTGTCTCCAGGGGCCTGTGGCCCTGAGTGGCCAGCTGCCTGCAAAATATCCGAACAGACGAGGATATGTCCCAGACCCAACCTGCCCCCACCTCAAACCTGTGCTGCCCTGACAGTCCCAAGGGAACCCTACAAACTGACATCAGGAACCTGGGCTGGCCACTTTTCTTTCCCAGGGAAAAGGGCCGGTCTATGTCTCCAGGGGCTGTGGCCCTGAGTGGTCGGCTGCCTGCAAAATATCCAAACGGACGAGGATACGTCCCAGAACCAACCTGCCCCCACCTCAAACCTGTGCTGCCCTGACAGTCCCAAGGGAACCCTACAAACTGACATCAGGAACCTGGGCTGGCCACTTTTCTTTCCCAGGGAAAAGGGCCGGTCTTTGTCACCAATGTCCTCTGGCCCTGAGTGGCCGGCTGCCTGCAAAATATCCGAACGGACGAGGATACGTCCCAGACCCAACCTGCCCCCACCTCAAACTTGTGCTGCCCTGACAGTCCCAAGGGAACCCTACAAACTGACACCAGGAACCTGGGCTGGCAACTTGTCTTTCCCAGGGAAAAGGGCCGGTCTTTGTCACCAGGGTCCTGTGGCCCTGAATGGCCGGCTAGCTGCAAAATATCCGAACGGACGAGGATACGTCCCAGACCCAACCTGCCCCCACCTCAAACCTGTGCTGCCCTGACAGTCCCAAGGGAACCCTACAAACTGACATCAGGAACCTGGGCTGGCCACTTTTCCTTCCCAGGGAAAAGGGCCGGTCTTTGTCACCAGTGTCTTCTGGCCCTGAGTGGCCGGCTGCCTGCAAAATATCCAAACGGACGAGGATACGTCCCAGACCCAACCTGCCCCCACCTCAAACCTGTGCTGCCCTGACAGTCCCAAGGGAACCCTACAAACTGACATCAGGAACCTGGGCTGGCCACTTTTCTTTCCCAGGGAAAAGGGCCGGTCTTTGTCTCCAGGGGCTGTGGCCCTGAGTGGCCGGCTGCCTGCAAAATATCCGAACGGACGAGGATATGTCCCAGAACCAACCTGCCCCCACCTCAAACCTGTGCTGCCCTGACAGTCCCAAGGGAACCCTACAAACTGACATCAGGAACCTGGGCTGGCCACTTTTCTTTCCCAGGGAAAAGGGCCGGTCTATGTCTCCAGGGGCTGTGGCCCTGAGTGGCCGGCTGCCTGCAAAATATCCGAACGGACGAGGATACGTCCCAGACCCAACCTGCCCCCACCTCAAACCTGTGCTGCCCTGACAGTCCCAAGGGAACCCTACAAACTGACATCAGGAACCTGGGCTGGCCACTTTTCTTTCCCAGGGAAAAGGGCCGGTCTATGTCTCCAGGGGCTGTGGCCCTGAGTGGCCGGCTGCCTGCAAAATATCCGAACGGACGAGGATATGTCCCAGACCCAACCTGCCCCCACCTCAAACCTGTGCTGCCCTGACAGTCCCAAGGGAACCCTACAAACTGACATCAGGAACCTGGGTTCGCAACTTGTCTTTCCCAGGGAAAAGGCACGGCCTATGTCTCCAGGGGCCTGTGGCCCTGAGTGGCCGGCTGCCTGCAAAATATCCGAACGGACGAGGATACGTCCCAGACCCAACCTGCCCCCACCTCAAACCTGTGCTGCCCTGACAGTCCCAAGGGAACCCTACAAACTGACACCAGGAACCTGTGCTGGCCACTTTTCTTTCCCAGGGAAAAGGGCCTGTCTATGTCTCCAGGGGCCTGTGGCCCTGAGTGGCCGGCTGCCTGCAAAATATCCAAACGGACGAGGATACGTCCCAGACCCAACCTGCCCCCACCTCAAACCTGTGCTGCCCTGACAGTCCCAAGGGAACCCTACAAACTGACATCAGGAACCTGGGCTGGCCACTTTTCTTTCCCAGGGAAAAGGGCTGGTCTTTGTCTCCAGGGGCCTGTGGCCCTGAGTGGCCGGCTGCCTGCAAAATATCCAAACGGACGAGGAAATGTCCCAGACCCAACCTGCCCCCGCCTCAAACCTGTGCTGCCCTGACAGTCCCAAGGGAACCCTACAAACTGACATCAGGAACCTGGGCTGGCCACTTTTCTTTCCCAGGGAAAAGGGCCCTTCTTTTTCTGCAGGGGCTGTGGCCCTGAGTGGTTGGCTGCCTGCAAAATATCCAAACGGACGAGGATACGTCCCAGACCCAACCTGCCCCCACCTCAAACCTGTGCTGCCCTGACAGTCCCAAGGGAACCCTACAAACTGACATCAGGAACCTGGGCTGGCCACTTTTCTTTCCCAGGGAAAAGGGCCGGTCTTTGTCACCAATGTCCTCTGGCCCTGAGTGGCCGGCTGCCTGCAAAATATCCAAACGGACGAGGATACGTCCCAGACCCAACCTGCCCCCACCTCAAACCTGTGCTGCCCTGACAGTCCCAAGGGAACCCTACAAACTGACATCAGGAACCTGGGCTGGCCACTTTTCTTTCCCAGGGAAAAGGGACGGTCTTTGTCTCCAGGGGCCTGTGGCCCTGAGTGGCCGGCTGCCTGTAAAATATCCAAACGGACGAGGATACTTCCCAGACCCAACCTGCCCCCACCTCAAACCTGTGCTGCCCTGACAGTCCCAAGGGAACCCTACAAACTGACATCAGGAACCTGGGCTGGCCACTTTTCTTTCCCAGGGAAAAGGGCCGGTCTTTGTCTCCAGGGGCCTGTGGCCCTGAGTGGCCGGCTGCCTGCAAAATATCCGAACGGACGAGGATACGTCCCAGACCCAACCTGCCCCCACCTCAAACCTGTGCTGCCCTGACAGTGCCAAGGGAACCCTACAAACTGACACCAGGAACCTGGGCTGGCCACTTTTCTTTCCCAGGGAAAAGGGACGGTCTTTGTCTCCAGGGACCCCTGGCCCTGAGTGGCCGGCTGCCTGCAAAATATCCAAACGGACGAGGATACGTCCCAGACCCAACCTGCCCCCACCTCAAACCTGTGCTGCCCTGACAGTCCCAAGGGAACCCTACAAACTGACATCAGGAACCTGGGCTGGCCACTTTTCTTTCCCAGGGAAAAGGGCCGGTCTTTGTCTCCAGGGGCCTGTGGCCCTGAGTGGCCGGCTGCCTGCAAAATATCCGAACGGACGAGGATACGTCCCAGACCCAACCTGCCCCCACCTCAAACCTGTGCTGCCCTGACAGTCCCAAGGGAACCCTACAAACTGACACCAGGAACCTGGGCTGGCCACTTTTCTTTCCCAGGGAAAAGGGCCGGTCTTTGTCACCAATGTCCTCTGGCCCTGAGTGGCCGGCTGCCTGCAAAATATCCGAACGGACGAGGATACGTCCCAGACCCAACCTGCCCCCACCTCAAACCTGTGCTGCCCTGACAGTCCCAAGGGAACCCTACAAACTGACATCAGGAACCTGGGCTGGCAACTTGTCTTTCCCAGGGAAAAGGCACGGCCTATGTCTCCAGGGGCTGTGGCCCTGAGTGGCCGGCTGCCTGCAAAATATCCGAACGGACGAGGATACGTCCCAGACCCAACCTGCCCCCACCTCAAACCTGTGCTGCCCTGACAGTCCCAAGGGAACCCTACAAACTGACACCAGGAACCTGGGCTGGCCACTTTTCTTTCCCAGGGAAAAGGGCCGGTCTTTGTCTCCAGGGGCCTGTGGCCCTGAGTGGCCGGCTAGCTGCAAAATATCCGAACGGACGAGGATACGTCCCAGACCCAACCTGCCCCCACCTCAAACCTGTGCTGCCCTGACAGTCCCAAGGGAACCCTACAAACTGACATCAGGAACCTGGGCTGGCCACTTTTCTTTCCCAGGGAAAAGGGCCGGTCTATGTCTCCAGGGGCTGTGGCACTGAGAGGTTGGCTCCCTGCAAAATATCCGAACGGACGAGGATACGTCCCAGACCCAACCTGCCCCCACCTCAAACCTGTGCTGCCCTGACAGTGCCAAGGGAACCCTACAAACTGACACCAGGAACCTGGGCTGGCAACTTTTCTTTCCCAGGAAAAAGGGCCGGTCTTTGTCACCAATGTCCTCTGGCCCTGAGTGGCCGGCTGCCTGCAAAATATCCGAACGGACGAGGATACGTCCCAGACCGAACCTGCCCCCACCTCAAACCTGTGCTGCCCTGACAGTCCCAAGGGAACCCTACAAACTGACATCAGGAACCTGGGCTGGCCACTTTTCTTTCCCAGGGAAAAGGGCCGGTCTTTGTCACCAATGTCCTCTGGCCCTGAGTGGCCGGCTAGCTGCAAAATATCCGAACGGACGAGGCTATGTCCCAGACCCAACCTGCCCCCGCCTCAAACCTGTGCCGCCCTGACAGTCCCAAGGGA
This sequence comes from Anomalospiza imberbis, assembly GCF_031753505.1. Taxonomy (NCBI): domain Eukaryota; kingdom Metazoa; phylum Chordata; class Aves; order Passeriformes; family Viduidae; genus Anomalospiza; species Anomalospiza imberbis. The sequence continues at coordinate 39,445 of NW_027100032.1, forward strand.
ACCCTACAAACTGACATCAGGAACCTGGGCTGGCCACTTTTCTTTCCCAGGGAAAAGGGCCTATCTATGTCTCCAGGGGCTGTGGCCCTGAGTGGTTGGCTGCCTGCAAAATATCCAAACGGACGAGGATACGTCCCAGACCCAACCTGCCCCCACCTCAAACCTGTGCTGCCCTGACAGTCCCAAGGGAACCCTACAAACTGACATCAGGAACCTGGGCTGGCCACTTTTCTTTCCCAGGGAAAAGGGACGGTCTTTGTCACCAGTGTCTTCTGGCCCTGAGTGGCCGGCTGCCTGCAAAATATCCGAACGGACGAGGATACGTCCCAGACCCAACCTGCCCCCACCTCAAACCTGTGCTGCCCTGACAGTCCCAAGGGAACCCTACAAACTGACATCAGGAACCTGGGCTGGCCACTTTTCTTTCCCAGGGAAAAGGGCCGGTCTTTGTCTCCAGGGGCCTGTGGCCCTGAGTGGCCGGCTAGCTGCAAAATATCCGAACGGACGATGATACGTCCCAGACCCAACCTGCCCCCACCTCAAACCTGTGCTGCCCTGACAGTGCCAAGGGAACCCTACAAACTGACACCAGGAACCTGGGCTGGCAACTTTTCTTTCCCAGGAAAAAGGGCCGGTCTTTGTCACCAATGTCCTCTGGCCCTGAGTGGCCGGCTGCCTGCAAAATATCCGAACGGACGAGGATACGTCCCAGACCGAACCTGCCCCCACCTCAAACTTGTGCTGCCCTGACAGTCCCAAGGGAACCCTACAAACTGACATCAGGAACCTGGGCTGGCCACTTTTCTTTCCCAGGGAAAAGGGCCGGTCTTTGTCACCAATGTCCTCTGGCCCTGAGTGGCCGGCTAGCTGCAAAATATCCGAACGGACGAGGATATGTCCCAGACCCAACCTGCCCCCGCCTCAAACCTGTGCCGCCCTGACAGTCCCAAGGGAACCCTACAAACTGACATCAGGAACCTGGGCTGGCCACTTTTCTTTCCCAGGGAAAAGGGCCGGTCTATGTCTCCAGGGGCTGTGGCCCTGAGTGGTTGGCTGCCTGCAAAATATCCGAACGGACGAGGATACGTCCCAGACCCAACCTGCCCCCACCTCAAACCTGTGCTGCCCTGACAGTCCCAAGGGAACCCTACAAACTGACATCAGGAACCTGGGCTGGCCACTTTTCTTTCACAGGGAAAAGGGCCGGTCTTTGTCACCAGGGTCCTGTGGCCCTGAATGGCCGGCTGCCTGCAAAATATCCGAACGGACGAGGATACGTCCCAGACCCAACCTGCCCCCACCTCAAACCTGTGCTGCCCTGACAGTCCCAAGTGAACCCTACAAACTGACATCAGGAACCTGGGCTGGCCACTTTTCTTTCCCAGGGAAAAGGGCCGGTCTTTGTCACCAGTGTCTTCTGGCCCTGAGTGGCCGGCTAGCTGCAAAATATCCGAACGGACGAGGATACGTCCCAGACCCAACCTGCCCCCACCTCAAACCTGTGCTGCCCTGACAGTCCCAAGGGAACCCTACAAACTGACATCAGGAACCTGGGCTGGCAACTTGTCTTTCCCAGGGAAAAGGCACGGCCTATGTCTCCAGGGGCTGTGGCCCTGAGTGGCCGGCTGCCTGCAAAATATCCGAACGGACGAGGATACGTCCCAGACCCAACCTGCCCCCACCTCAAACCTGTGCTGCCCTGACAGTCCCAAGGGAACCCTACAAACTGACACCAGGAACCTGGGCTGGCCACTTTTCTTTCCCAGGGAAAAGGGCCGGTCTTTGTCACCAATGTCCTCTGGCCCTGAGTGGCCGGCTAGCTGCAAAATATCCGAACGGACGAGGATACGTCCCAGACCCAACCTGCCCCCACCTCAAACCTGTGCTGCCCTTACAGTCCCAAGGGAACCCTACAAACTGACATCAGGAACCTGGGCTGGCCACTTTTCTTTCCCAGGGAAAAGGGCCGGTCTTTGTCACCAGGGTCCTGTGGCCCTGAATGGCCGGCTAGCTGCAAAATATCCGAACGGACGAGGATACGTCCCAGACCCAACCTGCCCCCACCTCAAACCTGTGCTGCCCTGACAGTGCCAAGGGAACCCTACAAACTGACACCAGGAACCTGGGCTGGCAACTTTTCTTTCCCAGGAAAAAGGGCCGGTCTTTGTCACCAATGTCCTCTGGCCCTGAGTGGCCGGCTGCCTGCAAAATGTCCGAACGGACGAGGATACGTCCCAGACCGAACCTGCCCCCACCTCAAACCTGTGCTGCCCTGACAGTCCCAAGGGAACCCTACAAACTGACATCAGGAACCTGGGCTGGCCACTTTTCTTTCCCAGGGAAAAGGGCCGGTCTATGTCTCCAGGGGCTGTGGCCCTGAGTGGTTGGCTGCCTGCAAAATATCCAAACGGACGAGGATACGTCCCAGACCCAACCTGCCCCCACCTCAAACCTGTGCTGCCCTGACAGTCCCAAGGGAACCCTACAAACTGACATCAGGAACCTGGGCTGGCCACTTTTCTTTCCCAGCGAAAAGGGACGGTCTTTGTCTCCAGGGGCTGTGGCCCTGAGTGGCCGGCTGCCTGCAAAATATCCGAACGGACGAGGATATGTCCCAGAACCAACCTGCCCCCACCTCAAACCTGTGCTGCCCTGACAGTCCCAAGGGAACCCTACAAACTGACATCAGGAACCTGGGCTGGCCACTTTTCTTTCTCAGGGAAAAGGGCCGGTCTATGTCTCCAGGGGCCTGTGGCCCTGAGCGGCCGGCTGCCTGCAAAATATCCGAACGGACAAGGATACGCCCCAGACCCAACCTGCCCCCACCTCAAACCTGTGCTGCCCTGACAGTCCCAAGGGAACCCTACAAACTGACACCAGGAACCTGGGCTGGCAACTTTTCTTTCCCAGGAAAAAGGGCTGGTCTTTGTCACCAATGTCCTCTGGCCCTGAGTGGCCGGCTGCCTGCAAAATATCCGAACGGACGAGGATACGTCCCAGACCCAACCTGCCCCCACCTCAAACCTGTGCTGCCCTGACAGTCCCAAGGGAACCCTACAAACTGACATCAGGAACCTGGGCTGGCCACTTTTCTTTCCCAGGGAAAAGGGCCGGTCTTTGTCTCCAGGGGCCTGTGGCCCTGAGTGGCCGGCTGCCTGCAAAATATCCAAACGGACGAGGATACGTCCCAGACCCAACCTGCCCCCACCTCAAACCTGTGCCGCCCTGACAGTCCCAAGGGAACCCTACAAACTGACATCAGGAACCTGGGCTGGCCACTTTTCTTTCCCAGGGAAAAGGGCCGGTCTTTGTCTCCAGGGTCCTGTGGCCCTGAGTGGCCGGCTGCCTGCAAAATATCCGAACAGACGAGGATATGTCCCAGACCCAACCTGCCCCCACCTCAAACCTGTGCTGCCCTGACAGTCCCAAGGGAACCCTACAAACTGACATCAGGAACCTGGGCTGGCCACTTTTCTTTCCCAGGGAAAAGGGCCGGTCTTTGTCTCCAGGGGCTGTGGCCCTGAGTGGTTGGCTGCCTGCAAAATATCCGAACGGACGAGGATACGTCCCAGACCCAACCTGCCCCCACCTCAAACCTGTGCTGCCCTGACAGTCCCAAGGGAACCCTACAAACTGACATCAGGAACCTGGGCTGGCCACTTTTCTTTCCCAGGGAAAAGGGCCGGTCTTTGTCACCAATGTCCTCTGGCCCTGAGTGGCCGGCTGCCTGCAAAATATCCGAACGGACGAGGATACGTCCCAGACCCAACCTGCCCCCACCTCAAACTTGTGCTGCCCTGACAGTCCCAAGGGAACCCTACAAACTGACATCAGGAACCTGGGCTGGCCACTTTTCTTTCCCAGGGAAAAGGGCCGGTGTTTGTCACCAATGTCCTCTGGCCCTGAGTGGCCGGCTAGCTGCAAAATATCCGAACGGACGAGGATATGTCCCAGACCCAACCTGCCCCGCCTCAAACCTGTGCCGCCCTGACAGTCCCAAGGGAACCCTACAAACTGACATCAGGAACCTGGGCTGGCCACTTTTCTTTCCCAGGGAAAAGGGCCGGTCTATGTCTCCAGGGGCTGTGGCCCTGAGTGGTTGGCTGCCTGCAAAATATCCAAACGGACGAGGATACGTCCCAGACCCAACCTGCCCCCACCTCAAACCTGTGCTGCCCTGACAGTCCCAAGGGAACCCTACAAACTGACACCAGGAACCTGGGCTGGCAACTTGTCTTTCCCAGGGAAAAGGGCCGGTCTTTGTCACCAGGGTCCTGTGGCCCTGAATGGCCGGCTGCCTGCAAAATATCCGAACGGACGAGGATATGTCCCAGACCCAACCTGCCCCCGCCTCAAACCTGTGCCGCCCTGACAGTCCCAAGGGAACCCTACAAACTGACATCAGGAACCTGGGCTGGCCACTTTTCTTTCCCAGGGAAAAGGGCCGGTCTATGTCTCCAGGGGCTGTGGCCCTGAGTGGTTGGCTGCCTGCAAAATATCCGAACGGACGAGGATACGTCCCAGACCCAACCTGCCCCCACCTCAAACCTGTGCTGCCCTGACAGTCCCAAGGGAACCCTACAAACTGACATCAGGAACCTGGGCTGGCCACTTTTCTTTCACAGGGAAAAGGGCCGGTCTTTGTCACCAGGGTCCTGTGGCCCTGAATGGCCGGCTGCCTGCAAAATATCCGAACGGACGAGGATACGTCCCAGACCCAACCTGCCCCCACCTCAAACCTGTGCTGCCCTGACAGTCCCAAGTGAACCCTACAAACTGACATCAGGAACCTGGGCTGGCCACTTTTCTTTCCCAGGGAAAAGGGCCGGTCTTTGTCACCAGTGTCTTCTGGCCCTGAGTGGCCGGCTAGCTGCAAAATATCCGAACGGACGAGGATACGTCCCAGACCCAACCTGCCCCCACCTCAAACCTGTGCTGCCCTGACAGTCCCAAGGGAACCCTACAAACTGACATCAGGAACCTGGGCTGGCAACTTGTCTTTCCCAGGGAAAAGGCACGGCCTATGTCTCCAGGGGCTGTGGCCCTGAGTGGCCGGCTGCCTGCAAAATATCCGAACGGACGAGGATACGTCCCAGACCCAACCTGCCCCCACCTCAAACCTGTGCTGCCCTGACAGTCCCAAGGGAACCCTACAAACTGACATCAGGAACCTGGGCTGGCCACTTTTCTTTCCCAGGGAAAAGGGCCGGTCTTTGTCACCAATGTCCTCTGGCCCTGAGTGGCCGGCTAGCTGCAAAATATCCGAACGGACGAGGATACGTCCCAGACCCAACCTGCCCCCACCTCAAACCTGTGCTGCCCTTACAGTCCCAAGGGAACCCTACAAACTGACATCAGGAACCTGGGCTGGCCACTTTTCTTTCCCAGGGAAAAGGGCCGGTCTTTGTCACCAGGGTCCTGTGGCCCTGAGTGGCCGGCTGCCTGCAAAATATCCGAACGGACGAGGATACGTCCCAGACCCAACCTGCCCCCACCTCAAACCTGTGCTGCCCTGACAGTGCCAAGGGAACCCTACAAACTGACACCAGGAACCTGGGCTGGCAACTTTTCTTTCCCAGGAAAAAGGGCCGGTCTTTGTCACCAATGTCCTCTGGCCCTGAGTGGCCGGCTGCCTGCAAAATGTCCGAACGGACGAGGATACGTCCCAGACCGAACCTGCCCCCACCTCAAACCTGTGCTGCCCTGACAGTCCCAAGGGAACCCTACAAACTGACATCAGGAACCTGGGCTGGCCACTTTTCTTTCCCAGGGAAAAGGGCCGGTCTATGTCTCCAGGGGCTGTGGCCCTGAGTGGTTGGCTGCCTGCAAAATATCCAAACGGACGAGGATACGTCCCAGACCCAACCTGCCCCCACCTCAAACCTGTGCTGCCCTGACAGTCCCAAGGGAACCCTACAAACTGACATCAGGAACCTGGGCTGGCCACTTTTCTTTCCCAGCGAAAAGGGACGGTCTTTGTCTCCAGGGGCTGTGGCCCTGAGTGGCCGGCTGCCTGCAAAATATCCGAACGGACGAGGATATGTCCCAGAACCAACCTGCCCCCACCTCAAACCTGTGCTGCCCTGACAGTCCCAAGGGAACCCTACAAACTGACATCAGGAACCTGGGCTGGCCACTTTTCTTTCCCAGGGAAAAGGGCCGGTCTATGTCTCCAGGGGCCTGTGGCCCTGAGTGGCCGGCTGCCTGCAAAATATCCGAACGGACAAGGATACGTCCCAGACCCAACCTGCCCCCACCTCAAACCTGTGCTGCCCTGACAGTCCCAAGGGAACCCTACAAACTGACACCAGGAACCTGGGCTGGCAACTTTTCTTTCCCAGGAAAAAGGGCTGGTCTTTGTCACCAATGTCCTCTGGCCCTGAGTGGCCGGCTGCCTGCAAAATATCCGAACGGACGAGGATACGTCCCAGACCCAACCTGCCCCCACCTCAAACCTGTGCTGCCCTGACAGTCCCAAGGGAACCCTACAAACTGACATCAGGAACCTGGGCTGGCCACTTTTCTTTCCCAGGGAAAAGGGCCGGTCTTTGTCTCCAGGGGCCTGTGGCCCTGAGTGGCCGGCTGCCTGCAAAATATCCAAACGGACGAGGATACGTCCCAGACCCAACCTGCCCCCACCTCAAACCTGTGCCGCCCTGACAGTCCCAAGGGAACCCTACAAACTGACATCAGGAACCTGGGCTGGCCACTTTTCTTTCCCAGGGAAAAGGGACGGTCTTTGTCTCCAGGGGCCTGTGGCCCTGAGTGGCCGGCTGCCTGCAAAATATCCGAACAGACGAGGATATGTCCCAGACCCAACCTGCCCCCACCTCAAACCTGTGCTGCCCTGACAGTCCCAAGGGAACCCTACAAACTGACATCAGGAACCTGGGCTGGCCACTTTTCTTTCCCAGGGAAAAGGGACGGTCTTTGTCTCCAGGGGCTGTGGCCCTGAGTGGTTGGCTGCCTGCAAAATATCCGAACGGACGAGGATACGTCCCAGACCCAACCTGCCCCCACCTCAAACCTGTCTGCCCTGACAGTCCCAAGGGAACCCTACAAACTGACATCAGGAACCTGGGCTGGCCACTTTTCTTTCCCAGGGAAAAGGGCCGGTCTTTGTCACCAATGTCCTCTGGCCCTGAGTGGCCGGCTGCCTGCAAAATATCCGAACGGACGAGGATACGTCCCAGACCCAACCTGCCCCCACCTCAAACTTGTGCTGCCCTGACAGTCCCAAGTGAACCCTACAAACTGACATCAGGAACCTGGGCTGGCCACTTTTCTTTCCCAGGGAAAAGGGCCGGTGTTTGTCACCAATGTCCTCTGGCCCTGAGTGGCCGGCTAGCTGCAAAATATCCGAACGGACGAGGATATGTCCCAGACCCAACCTGCCCCGCCTCAAACCTGTGCCGCCCTGACAGTCCCAAGGGAACCCTACAAACTGACATCAGGAACCTGGGCTGGCCACTTTTCTTTCCCAGGGAAAAGGGCCGGTCTATGTCTCCAGGGGCTGTGGCCCTGAGTGGTTGGCTGCCTGCAAAATATCCAAACGGACGAGGATACGTCCCAGACCCAACCTGCCCCCACCTCAAACCTGTGCTGCCCTGACAGTCCCAAGGGAACCCTACAAACTGACACCAGGAACCTGGGCTGGCAACTTGTCTTTCCCAGGGAAAAGGGCCGGTCTTTGTCACCAGGGTCCTGTGGCCCTGAATGGCCGGCTGCCTGCAAAATATCCGAACGGACGAGGATACGTCCCAGACCCAACCTGCCCCCACCTCAAACCTGTGCTGCCCTGACAGTCCCAAGGGAACCCTACAAACTGACATCAGGAACCTGGGCTGGCCACTTTTCTTTCCCAGGGAAAAGGGACGGTCTTTGTCTCCAGGGGCTGTGGCCCTGAGTGGCCGGCTGCCTGCAAAATATCCGAACGGACGAGGATATGTCCCAGAACCAACCTGCCCCCACCTCAAACCTGTGCTGCCCTGACAGTCCCAAGGGAACCCTACAAACTGACATCAGGAACCTGGGCTGGCCACTTTTCTTTCCCAGGGAAAAGGGCCGGTCTATGTCTCCAGGGGCTGTGGCCCTGAGTGGCCGGCTGCCTGCAAAAAATCCGAACGGACGAGGATACGTCCCAGACCCAACCTGCCCCCACCTCAAACCTGTGCTGCCCTGACAGTCCCAAGGGAACCCTACAAACTGACATCAGGAACCTGGGCTGGCCACTTTTCTTTCCAGGGAAAAGGGCCGGTCTATGTCTCCAGGGGCTGTGGCCCTGAGTGGCCGGCTGCCTGCAAAATATCCGAACGGACGAGGATATGTCCCAGACCCAACCTGCCCCCACCTCAAACCTGTGCTGCCCTGACAGTCCCAAGGGAACCCTACAAACTGACATCAGGAACCTGGGCTCGCAACTTGTCTTTCCCAGGGAAAAGGGACGGCCTATGTCTCCAGGGGCCTGTGGCCCTGAGTGGCCGGCTGCCTGCAAAATATCCGAACGGACGAGGATACGTCCCAGACCCAACCTGCCCCCACCTCAAACCTGTGCTGCCCTGACAGTCCCAAGGGAACCCTACAAACTGACATCAGGAACCTGGGCTGGCCACTTTTCTTTCCCAGGGAAAAGGGCCTGTCTATGTCTCCAGGGGCCTGTGGCCCTGAGTGGCCGGCTGCCTGCAAAATAACCAAACGGACGAGGATATGTCCCAGACCCAACCTGCCCCCACCTCAAACCTGTGCTGCCCTGACAGTCCCAAGGGAACCCTACAAACTGACATCAGGAACCTGGGCTGGCCACTTTTCTTTCCCAGGGAAAAGGGCCGGTCTATGTCTCCAGGGGCCTGTGGCCCTGAGTGGCCGGCTGCCTGCAAAATATCCAAACGGACGAGGATACGTCCCAGACCCAACCTGCCCCCACCTCAAACCTGTGCTGCCCTGACAGTCCCAAGGGAACCCTACAAACTGACACCAGGAACCTGGGCTGGCAACTTATCTTTCCCAGGGAAAAGGGCCGGTCTTTGTCTCCAGGGGCCTGTGGCCCTGAATGGCCGGCTGCCTGCAAAATGTCCGAACGGACGAGGAAATGTCCCAGACCCAACCTGCCCCCGCCTCAAACCTGTGCTGCCCTGACAGTCCCAAGGGAACCCTACAAACTGACATCAGGAACCTGGGCTGGCCACTTTTCTTTCCCAGGGAAAAGGGCCGGTCTATGTCTCCAGGGGCTGTGGCCCTGAGTGGCCGGCTGCCTGCAAAATATCCGAACGGACGAGGATACGTCCCAGACCCAACCTGCCCCCACCTCAAACCTGTGCTGCCCTGACAGTCCCAAGGGAACCCTACAAACTGACATCAGGAACCTGGGCTGGCCACTTTTCTTTCCCAGGGAAAAGGGCCGGTCTATGTCTCCAGGGGCTGTGGCCCTGAGTGGCCGGCTGCCTGCAAAATATCCGAACGGACGAGGATATGTCCCAGACCCAACCTGCCCCCACCTCAAACCTGTGCTGCCCTGACAGTCCCAAGGGAACCCTACAAACTGACATCAGGAACCTGGGCTCGCAACTTGTCTTTCCCAGGGAAAAGGCACGGCCTATGTCTCCAGTGGCCTGTGGCCCTGAGTGGCCGGCTGCCTGCAAAATATCCGAACGGACGAGGATACGTCCCAGACCCAACCTGCCCCCACCTCAAACCTGTGCTGCCCTGACAGTCCCAAGGGAACCCTACAAACTGACATCAGGAACCTGGGCTGGCCACTTTTCTTTCCCAGGGAAAAGGGCCGGTCTTTGTCACCAGGGGCTGTGGCCCTGAGTGGCCGGCTGCCTGCAAAATATCCAAACGGACGAGGATACGTCCCAGACCCAACCTGCCCCCACCTCAAACCTGTGCTGCCCTGACAGTCCCAAGGGAACCCTACAAACTGACATCAGGAACCTGGGCTGGCCACTTTTCTTTCCCAGGGAAAAGGGACGGTCTTTGTCTCCAGGGGCCTGTGGCCCTGAGTGGCCGGCTGCCTGAAAAATATCCAAAGGGACGAGGATATGTCCCAGACCCAACCTGCCCCCACCTCAAACCTGTGCTGCCCTGACAGTCCCAAGGGAACCCTACAAACTGACATCAGGAACCTGGGCTGGCCACTTTTCTTTCCCAGGGAAAAGGGACGGTCTTTGTCTCCAGGGGCCTGTGGCTCTGAGTGGCCGGCTAGCTGCAAAATATCCGAATGGATGAGGATACGTCCCAGACCCAACCTGCCCCCACCTCAAACCTGTGCTGCCCTTACAGTCCCAAGGGAACCCTACAAACTGACACCAGGAACCTGGGCTGGCCACTTTTCTTTCCCAGGGAAAAGGGCCGGTCTTTGTCTCCAGGGACCCCTGGCCCTGAGTGGCCGGCTGCCTGCAAAATATCCGAACGGACGAGGATACGTCCCAGACCCAACCTGCCCCCACCTCAAACCTGTGCTGCCCTGACAGTCCCAAGGGAACCCTACAAACTGACATCAGGAACCTGGGCTGGCCACTTTTCTTTCCCAGGGAAAAGGGCCGGTCTTTGTCTCCAGGGGTCTGTGGCCCTGAGTGGCCGGCTGCCTGCAAAATATCCAAACGGACGAGGATACGTCCCAGACCCAACCTGCCCCCACCTCAAACCTGTGCTGCCCTGACAGTCCCAAGGGAACCCTACAAACTGACACCAGGAACCTGGGCTGGCAACTTTTCTTTCCCAGGAAAAAGGGCCGGTCTTTGTCACCAATGTCCTCTGGCCCTGAGTGGCCGGCTGCCTGCAAAATATCCGAACGGACGAGGATACGTCCCAGACCCAACCTGCCCCCACCTCAAACCTGTGCTGCCCTGACAGTCCCAAGTGAACCCTACAAACTGACATCAGGAACCTGGGCTGGCCACTTTTCTTTCCCAGGGAAAAGGGCCGGTCTTTGTCACCAGTGTCTTCTGGCCCTGAGTGGCCGGCTAGCTGCAAAATATCCGAACGGACGAGGATACGTCCCAGACCCAACCTGCCCCCACCTCAAACCTGTGCTGCCCTGACAGTGCCAAGGGAACCCTACAAACTGACATCAGGAACCTGGGCTGGCAACTTGTCTTTCCCAGGGAAAAGGCACGGCCTATGTCTCCAGGGGCTGTGGCCCTGAGTGGCCGGCTGCCTGCAAAATATCCGAACGGACGAGGATACGTCCCAGACCCAACCTGCCCCCACCTCAAACCTGTGCTGCCCTGACAGTCCCAAGGGAACCCTACAAACTGACACCAGGAACCTGGGCTGGCCACTTTTCTTTCCCAGGGAAAAGGGCCGGTCTTTGTCACCAATGTCCTCTGGCCCTGAGTGGCCGGCTAGCTGCAAAATATCCGAACGGACGAGGATACGTCCCAGACCCAACCTGCCCCCACCTCAAACCTGTGCTGCCCTTACAGTCCCAAGGGAACCCTACAAACTGACATCAGGAACCTGGGCTGGCCACTTTTCTTTCCCAGGGAAAAGGGCCGGTCTTTGTCACCAGGGTCCTGTGGCCCTGAATGGCCGGCTAGCTGCAAAATATCCGAACGGACGAGGATACGTCCCAGACCCAACCTGCCCCCACCTCAAACCTGTGCTGCCCTGACAGTGCCAAGGGAACCCTACAAACTGACACCAGGAACCTGGGCTGGCAACTTTTCTTTCCCAGGAAAAAGGGCCGGTCTTTGTCTCCAGGGGCCTGTGGCCCTGAGTGGCCGGCTGCCTGCAAAATATCCGAACGGACGAGGATACGTCCCAGACCCAACCTGCCCCCACCTCAAACCTGTGCTGCCCTGACAGTCCCAAGGGAACCCTACAAACTGACATCAGGAACCTGGGCTCGCAACTTGTCTTTCCCAGGGAAAAGGGACTGCCTATGTCTCCAGGGGCCTGTGGCCCTGAGTGGCCGGCTGCCTGCAAAATATCCGAACGGACGAGGATACGTCCCAGACCCAACCTGCCCCCACCTCAAACCTGTGCTGCCCTGACAGTCCCAAGGGAACCCTACAAACTGACATCAGGAACCTGGGCTGGCCACTTTTCTTTCCCAGGGAAAAGGGCCTGTCTATGTCTCCAGGGGCCTGTGGCCCTGAGTGGCCGGCTGCCTGCAAAATAACCAAACGGACGAGGATATGTCCCAGACCCAACCTGCCCCCACCTCAAACCTGTGCTGCCCTGACAGTCCCAAGGGAACCCTACAAACTGACATCAGGAACCTGGGCTGGCCACTTTTCTTTCCCAGGGAAAAGGGCCGGTCTATGTCTCCAGGGGCCTGTGGCCCTGAGTGGCCGGCTGCCTGCAAAATATCCAAACGGACGAGGATACGTCCCAGACCCAACCTGCCCCCACCTCAAACCTGTGCTGCCCTGACAGTCCCAAGGGAACCCTACAAACTGACACCAGGAACCTGGGCTGGCAACTTATCTTTCCCAGGGAAAAGGGCCGGTCTTTGTCTCCAGGGGCCTGTGGCCCTGAATGGCCGGCTGCCTGCAAAATGTCCGAACGGACGAGGAAATGTCCCAGACCCAACCTGCCCCCGCCTCAAACCTGTGCTGCCCTGACAGTCCCAAGGGAACCCTACAAACTGACATCAGGAACCTGGGCTGGCCACTTTTCTTTCCCAGGGAAAAGGGCCGGTCTATGTCTCCAGGGGCTGTGGCCCTGAGTGGCCGGCTGCCTGCAAAATATCCGAACGGACGAGGATACGTCCCAGACCCAACCTGCCCCCACCTCAAACCTGTGCTGCCCTGACAGTCCCAAGGGAACCCTACAAACTGACATCAGGAACCTGGGCTGGCCACTTTTCTTTCCCAGGGAAAAGGGCCGGTCTATGTCTCCAGGGGCTGTGGCCCTGAGTGGCCGGCTGCCTGCAAAATATCCGAACGGACGAGGATATGTCCCAGACCCAACCTGCCCCCACCTCAAACCTGTGCTGCCCTGACAGTCCCAAGGGAACCCTACAAACTGACATCAGGAACCTGGGCTCGCAACTTGTCTTTCCCAGGGAAAAGGCACGGCCTATGTCTCCAGTGGCCTGTGGCCCTGAGTGGCCGGCTGCCTGCAAAATATCCGAACGGACGAGGATACGTCCCAGACCCAACCTGCCCCCACCTCAAACCTGTGCTGCCCTGACAGTCCCAAGGGAACCCTACAAACTGACATCAGGAACCTGGGCTGGCCACTTTTCTTTCCCAGGGAAAAGGGCCGGTCTTTGTCACCAGGGGCTGTGGCCCTGAGTGGCCGGCTGCCTGCAAAATATCCAAACGGACGAGGATACGTCCCAGACCCAACCTGCCCCCACCTCAAACCTGTGCTGCCCTGACAGTCCCAAGGGAACCCTACAAACTGACATCAGGAACCTGGGCTGGCCACTTTTCTTTCCCAGGGAAAAGGGACGGTCTTTGTCTCCAGGGGCCTGTGGCCCTGAGTGGCCGGCTGCCTGAAAAATATCCAAAGGGACGAGGATATGTCCCAGACCCAACCTGCCCCCACCTCAAACCTGTGCTGCCCTGACAGTCCCAAGGGAACCCTACAAACTGACATCAGGAACCTGGGCTGGCCACTTTTCTTTCCCAGGGAAAAGGGACGGTCTTTGTCTCCAGGGGCCTGTGGCTCTGAGTGGCCGGCTAGCTGCAAAATATCCGAATGGATGAGGATACGTCCCAGACCCAACCTGCCCCCACCTCAAACCTGTGCTGCCCTTACAGTCCCAAGGGAACCCTACAAACTGACACCAGGAACCTGGGCTGGCCACTTTTCTTTCCCAGGGAAAAGGGCCGGTCTTTGTCTCCAGGGACCCCTGGCCCTGAGTGGCCGGCTGCCTGCAAAATATCCGAACGGACGAGGATACGTCCCAGACCCAACCTGCCCCCACCTCAAACCTGTGCTGCCCTGACAGTCCCAAGGGAACCCTACAAACTGACATCAGGAACCTGGGCTGGCCACTTTTCTTTCCCAGGGAAAAGGGCCGGTCTTTGTCACCAATGTCCTCTGGCCCTGAGTGGCCGGCTAGCTGCAAAATATCCGAACGGACGAGGATACGTCCCAGACCCAACCTGCCCCCACCTCAAACCTGTGCTGCCCTTACAGTCCCAAGGGAACCCTACAAACTGACATCAGGAACCTGGGCTGGCCACTTTTCTTTCCCAGGGAAAAGGGCCGGTCTTTGTCACCAGGGTCCTGTGGCCCTGAATGGCCGGCTAGCTGCAAAATATCCGAACGGACGAGGATACGTCCCAGACCCAACCTGCCCCCACCTCAAACCTGTGCTGCCCTGACAGTGCCAAGGGAACCCTACAAACTGACACCAGGAACCTGGGCTGGCAACTTTTCTTTCCCAGGAAAAAGGGCCGGTCTTTGTCTCCAGGGGCCTGTGGCCCTGAGTGGCCGGCTGCCTGCAAAATATCCGAACGGACGAGGATACGTCCCAGACCCAACCTGCCCCCACCTCAAACCTGTGCTGCCCTGACAGTCCCAAGGGAACCCTACAAACTGACATCAGGAACCTGGGCTCGCAACTTGTCTTTCCCAGGGAAAAGGGACTGCCTATGTCTCCAGGGGCCTGTGGCCCTGAGTGGCCGGCTGCCTGCAAAATATCCGAACGGACGAGGATACGTCCCAGACCCAACCTGCCCCCACCTCAAACCTGTGCTGCCCTGACAGTCCCAAGGGAACCCTACAAACTGACATCAGGAACCTGGGCTGGCCACTTTTCTTTCCCAGGGAAAAGGGCCTGTCTATGTCTCCAGGGGCCTGTGGCCCTGAGTGGCCGGCTGCCTGCAAAATAACCAAACGGACGAGGATATGTCCCAGACCCAACCTGCCCCCACCTCAAACCTGTGCTGCCCTGACAGTCCCAAGGGAACCCTACAAACTGACATCAGGAACCTGGGCTGGCCACTTTTCTTTCCCAGGAAAAAGGGCCGGTCTTTGTCACCAATGTCCTCTGGCCCTGAGTGGCCGGCTGCCTGCAAAATATCCAAACGGACGAGGATACGTCCCAGACCCAACCTGCCCCCACCTCAAACCTGTGCTGCCCTGACAGTCCCAAGGGAACCCTACAAACTGACACCAGGAACCTGGGCTGGCAACTTATCTTTCCCAGGGAAAAGGGCCGGTCTTTGTCTCCAGGGGCCTGTGGCCCTGAATGGCCGGCTGCCTGCAAAATGTCCGAACGGACGAGGAAATGTCCCAGACCCAACCTGCCCCCGCCTCAAACCTGTGCTGCCCTGACAGTCCCAAGGGAACCCTACAAACTGACATCAGGAACCTGGGCTGGCCACTTTTCTTTCCCAGGGAAAAGGGCCGGTCTATGTCTCCAGGGGCTGTGGCCCTGAGTGGCCGGCTGCCTGCAAAATATCCGAACGGACGAGGATACGTCCCAGACCCAACCTGCCCCCACCTCAAACCTGTGCTGCCCTGACAGTCCCAAGGGAACCCTACAAACTGACATCAGGAACCTGGGCTGGCCACTTTTCTTTCCCAGGGAAAAGGGCCGGTCTATGTCTCCAGGGGCTGTGGCCCTGAGTGGCCGGCTGCCTGCAAAATATCCGAACGGACGAGGATATGTCCCAGACCCAACCTGCCCCCACCTCAAACCTGTGCTGCCCTGACAGTCCCAAGGGAACCCTACAAACTGACATCAGGAACCTGGGCTCGCAACTTGTCTTTCCCAGGGAAAAGGCACGGCCTATGTCCCCAGTGGCCTGTGGCCCTGAGTGGCCGGCTGCCTGCAAAATATCCGAACGGACGAGGATACGTCCCAGACCCAACCTGCCCCCACCTCAAACCTGTGCTGCCCTGACAGTCCCAAGGGAACCCTACAAACTGACATCAGGAACCTGGGCTGGCCACTTTTCTTTCCCAGGGAAAAGGGCCGGTCTTTGTCACCAGGGGCTGTGGCCCTGAGTGGCCGGCTGCCTGCAAAATATCCAAACGGACGAGGATACGTCCCAGACCCAACCTGCCCCCACCTCAAACCTGTGCTGCCCTGACAGTCCCAAGGGAACCCTACAAACTGACATCAGGAACCTGGGCTGGCCACTTTTCTTTCCCAGGGAAAAGGGACGGTCTTTGTCTCCAGGGGCCTGTGGCCCTGAGTGGCCGGCTGCCTGAAAAATATCCAAAGGGACGAGGATATGTCCCAGACCCAACCTGCCCCCACCTCAAACCTGTGCTGCCCTGACAGTCCCAAGGGAACCCTACAAACTGACATCAGGAACCTGGGCTGGCCACTTTTCTTTCCCAGGGAAAAGGGACGGTCTTTGTCTCCAGGGGCCTGTGGCTCTGAGTGGCCGGCTAGCTGCAAAATATCCGAATGGATGAGGATACGTCCCAGACCCAACCTGCCCCCACCTCAAACCTGTGCTGCCCTTACAGTCCCAAGGGAACCCTACAAACTGACACCAGGAACCTGGGCTGGCCACTTTTCTTTCCCAGGGAAAAGGGCCGGTCTTTGTCTCCAGGGACCCCTGGCCCTGAGTGGCCGGCTGCCTGCAAAATATCCGAACGGACGAGGATACGTCCCAGACCCAACCTGCCCCCACCTCAAACCTGTGCTGCCCTGACAGTCCCAAGGGAACCCTACAAACTGACATCAGGAACCTGGGCTGGCCACTTTTCTTTCCCAGGGAAAAGGGCCGGTCTTTGTCTCCAGGGGTCTGTGGCCCTGAGTGGCCGGCTGCCTGCAAAATATCCAAACGGACGAGGATACGTCCCAGACCCAACCTGCCCCCACCTCAAACCTGTGCTGCCCTGACAGTCCCAAGGGAACCCTACAAACTGACACCAGGAACCTGGGCTGGCCACTTTTCTTTCCCAGGGAAAAGGGCCGGTCTATGTCTCCAGGGGCCTGTGGCCCTGAGTGGCCGGCTGCCTGCAAAATATCCAAACGGACGAGGATACGTCCCAGACCCAACCTGCCCCCACCTCAAACCTGTGCTGCCCTGACAGTCCCAAGTGAACCCTACAAACTGACATCAGGAACCTGGGCTGGCCACTTTTCTTTCCCAGGGAAAAGGGCCGGTCTTTGTCACCAGTGTCTTCTGGCCCTGAGTGGCCGGCTAGCTGCAAAATATCCGAACGGACGAGGATACGTCCCAGACCCAACCTGCCCCCACCTCAAACCTGTGCTGCCCTGACAGTGCCAAGGGAACCCTACAAACTGACATCAGGAACCTGGGCTGGCCACTTTTCTTTCCCAGGGAAAAGGCACGGCCTATGTCTCCAGGGGCTGTGGCCCTGAGTGGCCGGCTGCCTGCAAAATATCCGAACGGACGAGGATACGTCCCAGACCCAACCTGCCCCCACCTCAAACCTGTGCTGCCCTGACAGTCCCAAGGGAACCCTACAAACTGACATCAGGAACCTGGGCTGGCCACTTTTCTTTCCCAGGGAAAAGGGCCGGTCTATGTCTCCAGGGGCTGTGGCCCTGAGTGGCCGGCTGCCTGCAAAATATCCGAACGGACGAGGATATGTCCCAGACCCAACCTGCCCCCACCTCAAACCTGTGCTGCCCTGACAGTCCCAAGGGAACCCTACAAACTGACATCAGGAACCTGGGCTCGCAACTTGTCTTTCCCAGGGAAAAGGCACGGCCTATGTCTCCAGTGGCCTGTGGCCCTGAGTGGCCGGCTGCCTGCAAAATATCCGAACGGACGAGGATACGTCCCAGACCCAACCTGCCCCCACCTCAAACCTGTGCTGCCCTGACAGTCCCAAGGGAACCCTACAAACTGACATCAGGAACCTGGGCTGGCCACTTTTCTTTCCCAGGGAAAAGGGCCGGTCTTTGTCACCAGGGGCTGTGGCCCTGAGTGGCCGGCTGCCTGCAAAATATCCAAACGGACGAGGATACGTCCCAGACCCAACCTGCCCCCACCTCAAACCTGTGCTGCCCTGACAGTCCCAAGGGAACCCTACAAACTGACATCAGGAACCTGGGCTGGCCACTTTTCTTTCCCAGGGAAAAGGGACGGTCTTTGTCTCCAGGGGCCTGTGGCCCTGAGTGGCCGGCTGCCTGAAAAATATCCAAAGGGACGAGGATATGTCCCAGACCCAACCTGCCCCCACCTCAAACCTGTGCTGCCCTGACAGTCCCAAGGGAACCCTACAAACTGACATCAGGAACCTGGGCTGGCCACTTTTCTTTCCCAGGGAAAAGGGACGGTCTTTGTCTCCAGGGGCCTGTGGCTCTGAGTGGCCGGCTAGCTGCAAAATATCCGAATGGATGAGGATACGTCCCAGACCCAACCTGCCCCCACCTCAAACCTGTGCTGCCCTTACAGTCCCAAGGGAACCCTACAAACTGACACCAGGAACCTGGGCTGGCCACTTTTCTTTCCCAGGGAAAAGGGCCGGTCTTTGTCTCCAGGGACCCCTGGCCCTGAGTGGCCGGCTGCCTGCAAAATATCCGAACGGACGAGGATACGTCCCAGACCCAACCTGCCCCCACCTCAAACCTGTGCTGCCCTGACAGTCCCAAGGGAACCCTACAAACTGACATCAGGAACCTGGGCTGGCCACTTTTCTTTCCCAGGGAAAAGGGCCGGTCTTTGTCTCCAGGGGTCTGTGGCCCTGAGTGGCCGGCTGCCTGCAAAATATCCAAACGGACGAGGATACGTCCCAGACCCAACCTGCCCCCACCTCAAACCTGTGCTGCCCTGACAGTCCCAAGGGAACCCTACAAACTGACACCAGGAACCTGGGCTGGCAACTTTTCTTTCCCAGGAAAAAGGGCCGGTCTTTGTCACCAATGTCCTCTGGCCCTGAGTGGCCGGCTGCCTGCAAAATATCCGAACGGACGAGGATACGTCCCAGACCCAACCTGCCCCCACCTCAAACCTGTGCTGCCCTGACAGTCCCAAGTGAACCCTACAAACTGACATCAGGAACCTGGGCTGGCCACTTTTCTTTCCCAGGGAAAAGGGCCGGTCTTTGTCACCAGTGTCTTCTGGCCCTGAGTGGCCGGCTAGCTGCAAAATATCCGAACGGACGAGGATACGTCCCAGACCCAACCTGCCCCCACCTCAAACCTGTGCTGCCCTGACAGTGCCAAGGGAACCCTACAAACTGACATCAGGAACCTGGGCTGGCAACTTGTCTTTCCCAGGGAAAAGGCACGGCCTATGTCTCCAGGGGCTGTGGCCCTGAGTGGCCGGCTGCCTGCAAAATATCCGAACGGACGAGGATACGTCCCAGACCCAACCTGCCCCCACCTCAAACCTGTGCTGCCCTGACAGTCCCAAGGGAACCCTACAAACTGACACCAGGAACCTGGGCTGGCCACTTTTCTTTCCCAGGGAAAAGGGCCGGTCTTTGTCACCAATGTCCTCTGGCCCTGAGTGGCCGGCTAGCTGCAAAATATCCGAACGGACGAGGATACGTCCCAGACCCAACCTGCCCCCACCTCAAACCTGTGCTGCCCTTACAGTCCCAAGGGAACCCTACAAACTGACATCAGGAACCTGGGCTGGCCACTTTTCTTTCCCAGGGAAAAGGGCCGGTCTTTGTCACCAGGGTCCTGTGGCCCTGAATGGCCGGCTAGCTGCAAAATATCCGAACGGACGAGGATACGTCCCAGACCCAACCTGCCCCCACCTCAAACCTGTGCTGCCCTGACAGTGCCAAGGGAACCCTACAAACTGACACCAGGAACCTGGGCTGGCAACTTTTCTTTCCCAGGAAAAAGGGCCGGTCTTTGTCACCAATGTCCTCTGGCCCTGAGTGGCCGGCTGCCTGCAAAATGTCCGAACGGACGAGGATACGTCCCAGACCGAACCTGCCCCCACCTCAAACCTGTGCTGCCCTGACAGTCCCAAGGGAACCCTACAAACTGACATCAGGAACCTGGGCTGGCCACTTTTCTTTCCCAAGGAAAAGGGCCGGTCTTTGTTTCCAGGGGCCTGTGGCCCTGAGTGGCCGGCTGCCTGCAAAATATCCGAACGGACGAGGATACGTCCCAGACCCAACCTGCCCCCACCTCAAACCTGTGCTGCCCTGACAGTCCCAAGGGAACCCTACAAACTGACATCAGGAACCTGGGCTGGCCACTTTTCTTTCCCAGGGAAAAGGGACGGCCTATGTCTCCAGGGGCTGTGGCCCTGAGTGGCCGGCTGCCTGCAAAATATCCGAACGGACGAGGATACGTCCCAGACCCAACCTGCCCCCACCTCAAACCTGTGCTGCCCTGACAGTCCCAAGGGAACCCTACAAACTGACATCAGGAACCTGGGCTGGCCACTTTTCTTTCCCAGGGAAAAGGGCCGGTCTATGTCTCCAGGGGCCTGCGGCACTGAGTGGCCGGCTGCCTGCAAAATATCCGAACGGACGAGGATACGTCCCAGACCCAACCTGCCCCCACCTCAAACCTGTGCTGCCCTGACAGTCCCAAGGGAACCCTACAAACTGACATCAGGAACCTGGGCTGGCAACTTGTCTTTCCCAGGGAAAAGGCACGGCCTATGTCTCCAGGGGCTGTGGCCCTGAGTGGCCGGCTGCCTGCAAAATATCCGAACGGACGAGGATACGTCCCAGACCCAACCTGCCCCCACCTCAAACCTGTGCTGCCCTGACAGTCCCAAGGGAACCCTACAAACTGACACCAGGAACCTGGGCTGGCAACTTTTCTTTCCCAGGAAAAAGGGCCGGTCTTTGTCACCAATGTCCTCTGGCCCTGAGTGGCCGGCTGCCTGCAAAATATCCGAACGGACGAGGATACGTCCCAGACCGAACCTGCCCCCACCTCAAACCTGTGCTGCCCTGACAGTCCCAAGGGAACCCTACAAACTGACATCAGGAACCTGGGCTGGCCACTTTTCTTTCCCAGCGAAAAGGGCCGGTCTATGTCTCCAGGGGCTGTGGCCCTGAGTGGTTGGCTGCCTGCAAAATATCCGAACGGACGAGGATACGTCCCAGACCCAACCTGCCCCCACCTCAAACCTGTGCTGCCCTGACAGTCCCAAGGGAACCCTACAAACTGACATCAGGAACCTGGGCTGGCCACTTTTCTTTCCCAAGGAAAAGGGCCGGTCTTTGTCTCCAGGGGCCTGTGGCCCTGAGTGGCCGGCTGCCTGCAAAATATCCGAACGGACGAGGATACGTCCCAGACCCAACCTGCCCCCACCTCAAACCTGTGCTGCCCTGACAGTCCCAAGGGAACCCTACAAAATGACATCAGGAACCTGGGCTGGCCACTTTTCTTTCCCAGGGAAAAGGGACGGTCTTTGTCTCCTGGGGCTGTGGCCCTGAGTGGCCGGCTGCCTGCAAAATATCCGAACGGACGAGGATACGTCCCAGACCCAACCTGCCCCCACCTCAAACCTGTGCTGCCCTGACAGTCCCAAGGGAACCCTACAAACTGACATCAGGAACCTGGGCTGGCCACTTTTCTTTCCCAGGGAAAAGGGCTGGTCTTTGTCTCCAGGGGCCTGTGGCCCTGAGTGGCCGGCTAGCTGCAAAATATCCGAATGGATGAGGATACGTCCCAGACCCAACCTGCCCCCACCTCAAACCTGTGCTGCCCTGACAGTCCCAAGGGAACCCTACAAACTGACACCAGGAACCTGGGCTGGCCACTTTTCTTTCCCAGGGAAAAGGGCCGGTCTTTGTCTCCAGGGACCCCTGGCCCTGAGTGGCCGGCTGCCTGCAAAATATCCAAACGGACGAGGATACGTCCCAGACCCAACCTGCCCCCACCTCAAACCTGTGCTGCCCTGACAGTCCCAAGGGAACCCTACAAACTGACATCAGGAACCTGGGCTGGCCACTTTTCTTTCCCAGGGAAAAGGGCCGGTCTTTGTCTCCAGTGGCCTGTGGCCCTGAGTGGCCGGCTGCCTGCAAAATATCCGAACGGACGAGGATACGTCCCAGACCCAACCTGCCCCCACCTCAAACCTGTGCTGCCCTGACAGTCCCAAGGGAACCCTACAAACTGACACCAGGAACCTGGGCTGGCAACTTTTCTTTCCCAGGAAAAAGGGCCGGTCTTTGTCACCAATGTCCTCTGGCCCTGAGTGGCCGGCTGCCTGCAAAATATCCGAACGGACGAGGATACGTCCCAGACCCAACCTGCCCCCACCTCAAACCTGTGCTGCCCTGACAGTCCCAAGGGAACCCTACAAACTGACATCAGGAACCTGGGCTGGCCACTTTTCTTTCCCAAGGAAAAGGGCCGGTCTTTGTCTCCAGGGGCCTGTGGCCCTGAGTGGCCGGCTGCCTGCAAAATATCCGAACGGACGAGGATACGTCCCAGACCCAACCTGCCCCCACCTCAAACCTGTGCTGCCCTGACAGTGCCAAGGGAACCCTACAAACTGACATGAGGAACCTGGGCTGGCCACTTTTCTTTCCCAGGGAAAAGGGCCGGTCTATGTCTCCAGGGGCTGTGGCCCTGAGTGGCCGGCTGCCTGCAAAATATCCGAACGGACGAGGATACGTCCCAGACCCAACCTGCCCCCACCTCAAACCTGTGCTGCCCTGACAGTCCCAAGGGAACCCTACAAACTGACATCAGGAACCTGGGCTGGCCACTTTTCTTTCCCAGGGAAAAGGGCCGGTCTTTGTCTCCAGGGGCCTGTGGCCCTGAGTGGCCGGCTGCCTGCAAAATATCCGAATGGAAGAGGATACGTCCCAGACCCAACCTGCCCCCACCTCAAACCTGTGCTGCCCTGACAGTCCCAAGGGAACCCTACAAACTGACATCAGGAACCTGGGCTGGCCACTTTTCTTTCCCAGGGAAAAGGGCCGGTCTATGTCTCCAGGGGCCTGCGGCACTGAGTGGCCGGCTGCCTGCAAAATATCCGAACGGACGAG
Source organism: Anomalospiza imberbis (assembly GCF_031753505.1). Lineage (NCBI taxonomy): Eukaryota > Metazoa > Chordata > Aves > Passeriformes > Viduidae > Anomalospiza > Anomalospiza imberbis. The sequence goes on from NW_027100032.1 coordinate 62,263, forward strand.
GATACGTCCCAGACCCAACCTGCCCCCACCTCAAACCTGTGCTGCCCTGACAGTCCCAAGGGAACCCTACAAACTGACATCAGGAACCTGGGCTGGCAACTTGTCTTTCCCAGGGAAAAGGCACGGCCTATGTCTCCAGGGGCTGTGGCCCTGAGTGGCCGGCTGCCTGCAAAATATCCGAACGGACGAGGATACGTCCCAGACCCAACCTGCCCCCACCTCAAACCTGTGCTGCCCTGACAGTCCCAAGGGAACCCTACAAACTGACACCAGGAACCTGGGCTGGCCACTTTTCTTTCCCAGGGAAAAGGGACGGTCTTTGTCTCCAGGGGCCTATGGCCCTGAGTGGCCGGCTGCCTGCAAAATATCCGAACGGACGAGGATACGTCCCAGACCCAACCTGCCCCCACCTCAAACCTGTGCTGCCCTTACAGTCCCAAGGGAACCCTACAAACTGACATCAGGAACCTGGGCTGGCCACTTTTCTTTCCCAGGGAAAAGGGCCGGTCTATGTCTCCAGGGGCTGTGGCACTGAGAGGTTGGCTCCCTGCAAAATATCCGAACAGACGAGGATACGTCCCAGACCCAACCTGCCCCCACCTCAAACTTGTGCTGCCCTGACAGTCCCAAGGGAACCCTACAAACTGACATCAGGAACCTGGGCTGGCCACTTTTCTTTCCCAGGGAAAAGGGCCGGTGTTTGTCACCAATGTCCTCTGGCCCTGAGTGGCCGGCTAGCTGCAAAATATCCGAACGGACGAGGATATGTCCCAGACCCAACCTGCCCCGCCTCAAACCTGTGCCGCCCTGACAGTCCCAAGGGAACCCTACAAACTGACATCAGGAACCTGGGCTGGCCACTTTTCTTTCCCAGGGAAAAGGGCCGGTCTATGTCTCCAGGGGCTGTGGCCCTGAGTGGTTGGCTGCCTGCAAAATATCCAAACGGACGAGGATACGTCCCAGACCCAACCTGCCCCCACCTCAAACCTGTGCTGCCCTGACAGTCCCAAGGGAACCCTACAAACTGACACCAGGAACCTGGGCTGGCAACTTGTCTTTCCCAGGGAAAAGGGCCGGTCTTTGTCACCAGGGTCCTGTGGCCCTGAATGGCCGGCTGCCTGCAAAATATCCGAACGGACGAGGATACGTCCCAGACCCAACCTGCCCCCACCTCAAACCTGTGCTGCCCTGACAGTCCCAAGGGAACCCTACAAACTGACATCAGGAACCTGGGCTGGCCACTTTTCTTTCCCAGGGAAAAGGGACGGTCTTTGTCTCCAGGGGCTGTGGCCCTGAGTGGCCGGCTGCCTGCAAAATATCCGAACGGACGAGGATATGTCCCAGAACCAACCTGCCCCCACCTCAAACCTGTGCTGCCCTGACAGTCCCAAGGGAACCCTACAAACTGACATCAGGAACCTGGGCTGGCCACTTTTCTTTCCCAGGGAAAAGGGCCGGTCTATGTCTCCAGGGGCTGTGGCCCTGAGTGGCCGGCTGCCTGCAAAAAATCCGAACGGACGAGGATACGTCCCAGACCCAACCTGCCCCCACCTCAAACCTGTGCTGCCCTGACAGTCCCAAGGGAACCCTACAAACTGACATCAGGAACCTGGGCTGGCCACTTTTCTTTCCCAGGGAAAAGGGCCGGTCTATGTCTCCAGGGGCTGTGGCCCTGAGTGGCCGGCTGCCTGCAAAATATCCGAACGGACGAGGATATGTCCCAGACCCAACCTGCCCCCACCTCAAACCTGTGCTGCCCTGACAGTCCCAAGGGAACCCTACAAACTGACATCAGGAACCTGGGCTCGCAACTTGTCTTTCCCAGGGAAAAGGCACGGCCTATGTCTCCAGGGGCCTGTGGCCCTGAGTGGCCGGCTAGCTGCAAAATATCCGAATGGATGAGGATACGTCCCAGACCCAACCTGCCCCCACCTCAAACCTGTGCTGCCCTGACAGTCCCAAGGGAACCCTACAAACTGACACCAGGAACCTGGGCTGGCCACTTTTCTTTCCCAGGGAAAAGGGCCGGTCTTTGTCTCCAGGGACCCCTGGCCCTGAGTGGCCGGCTGCCTGCAAAATATCCAAACGGACGAGGATACGTCCCAGACCCAACCTGCCCCCACCTCAAACCTGTGCTGCCCTGACAGTCCCAAGGGAACCCTACAAACTGACATCAGGAACCTGGGCTGGCCACTTTTCTTTCCCAGGGAAAAGGGCCGGTCTTTGTCTCCAGTGGCCTGTGGCCCTGAGTGGCCGGCTGCCTGCAAAATATCCGAACGGACGAGGATACGTCCCAGACCCAACCTGCCCCCACCTCAAACCTGTGCTGCCCTGACAGTCCCAAGGGAACCCTACAAACTGACACCAGGAACCTGGGCTGGCAACTTTTCTTTCCCAGGAAAAAGGGCCGGTCTTTGTCACCAATGTCCTCTGGCCCTGAGTGGCCGGCTGCCTGCAAAATATCCGAACGGACGAGGATACGTCCCAGACCCAACCTGCCCCCACCTCAAACCTGTGCTGCCCTGACAGTCCCAAGGGAACCCTACAAACTGACATCAGGAACCTGGGCTGGCCACTTTTCTTTCCCAAGGAAAAGGGCCGGTCTTTGTCTCCAGGGGCCTGTGGCCCTGAGTGGCCGGCTGCCTGCAAAATATCCGAACGGACGAGGATACGTCCCAGACCCAACCTGCCCCCACCTCAAACCTGTGCTGCCCTGACAGTGCCAAGGGAACCCTACAAACTGACATGAGGAACCTGGGCTGGCCACTTTTCTTTCCCAGGGAAAAGGGCCGGTCTATGTCTCCAGGGGCTGTGGCCCTGAGTGGCCGGCTGCCTGCAAAATATCCGAACGGACGAGGATACGTCCCAGACCCAACCTGCCCCCACCTCAAACCTGTGCTGCCCTGACAGTCCCAAGGGAACCCTACAAACTGACATCAGGAACCTGGGCTGGCCACTTTTCTTTCCCAGGGAAAAGGGCCGGTCTTTGTCTCCAGGGGCCTGTGGCCCTGAGTGGCCGGCTGCCTGCAAAATATCCGAATGGAAGAGGATACGTCCCAGACCCAACCTGCCCCCACCTCAAACCTGTGCTGCCCTGACAGTCCCAAGGGAACCCTACAAACTGACATCAGGAACCTGGGCTGGCCACTTTTCTTTCCCAGGGAAAAGGGCCGGTCTATGTCTCCAGGGGCCTGCGGCACTGAGTGGCCGGCTGCCTGCAAAATATCCGAACGGACGAGGATACGTCCCAGACCCAACCTGCCCCCACCTCAAACCTGTGCTGCCCTGACAGTCCCAAGGGAACCCTACAAACTGACATCAGGAACCTGGGCTGGCAACTTGTCTTTCCCAGGGAAAAGGCACGGCCTATGTCTCCAGGGGCTGTGGCCCTGAGTGGCCGGCTGCCTGCAAAATATCCGAACGGACGAGGATACGTCCCAGACCCAACCTGCCCCCACCTCAAACCTGTGCTGCCCTGACAGTCCCAAGGGAACCCTACAAACTGACACCAGGAACCTGGGCTGGCCACTTTTCTTTCCCAGGGAAAAGGGACGGTCTTTGTCTCCAGGGGCCTATGGCCCTGAGTGGCCGGCTGCCTGCAAAATATCCGAACGGACGAGGATACGTCCCAGACCCAACCTGCCCCCACCTCAAACCTGTGCTGCCCTTACAGTCCCAAGGGAACCCTACAAACTGACATCAGGAACCTGGGCTGGCCACTTTTCTTTCCCAGGGAAAAGGGCCGGTCTATGTCTCCAGGGGCTGTGGCACTGAGAGGTTGGCTCCCTGCAAAATATCCGAACAGACGAGGATACGTCCCAGACCCAACCTGCCCCCACCTCAAACTTGTGCTGCCCTGACAGTCCCAAGGGAACCCTACAAACTGACATCAGGAACCTGGGCTGGCCACTTTTCTTTCCCAGGGAAAAGGGCCGGTGTTTGTCACCAATGTCCTCTGGCCCTGAGTGGCCGGCTAGCTGCAAAATATCCGAACGGACGAGGATATGTCCCAGACCCAACCTGCCCCGCCTCAAACCTGTGCCGCCCTGACAGTCCCAAGGGAACCCTACAAACTGACATCAGGAACCTGGGCTGGCCACTTTTCTTTCCCAGGGAAAAGGGCCGGTCTATGTCTCCAGGGGCTGTGGCCCTGAGTGGTTGGCTGCCTGCAAAATATCCAAACGGACGAGGATACGTCCCAGACCCAACCTGCCCCCACCTCAAACCTGTGCTGCCCTGACAGTCCCAAGGGAACCCTACAAACTGACACCAGGAACCTGGGCTGGCAACTTGTCTTTCCCAGGGAAAAGGGCCGGTCTTTGTCACCAGGGTCCTGTGGCCCTGAATGGCCGGCTGCCTGCAAAATATCCGAACGGACGAGGATACGTCCCAGACCCAACCTGCCCCCACCTCAAACCTGTGCTGCCCTGACAGTCCCAAGGGAACCCTACAAACTGACATCAGGAACCTGGGCTGGCCACTTTTCTTTCCCAGGGAAAAGGGACGGTCTTTGTCTCCAGGGGCTGTGGCCCTGAGTGGCCGGCTGCCTGCAAAATATCCGAACGGACGAGGATATGTCCCAGAACCAACCTGCCCCCACCTCAAACCTGTGCTGCCCTGACAGTCCCAAGGGAACCCTACAAACTGACATCAGGAACCTGGGCTGGCCACTTTTCTTTCCCAGGGAAAAGGGCCGGTCTATGTCTCCAGGGGCTGTGGCCCTGAGTGGCCGGCTGCCTGCAAAAAATCCGAACGGACGAGGATACGTCCCAGACCCAACCTGCCCCCACCTCAAACCTGTGCTGCCCTGACAGTCCCAAGGGAACCCTACAAACTGACATCAGGAACCTGGGCTGGCCACTTTTCTTTCCCAGGGAAAAGGGCCGGTCTATGTCTCCAGGGGCTGTGGCCCTGAGTGGCCGGCTGCCTGCAAAATATCCGAACGGACGAGGATATGTCCCAGACCCAACCTGCCCCCACCTCAAACCTGTGCTGCCCTGACAGTCCCCAAGGGAACCCTACAAACTGACATCAGGAACCTGGGCTCGCAACTTGTCTTTCCCAGGGAAAAGGCACGGCCTATGTCTCCAGGGGCCTGTGGCCCTGAGTGGCCGGCTGCCTGCAAAATATCCGAACGGACGAGGATACGTCCCAGACCCAACCTGCCCCCACCTCAAACCTGTGCTGCCCTGACAGTCCCAAGGGAACCCTACAAACTGACATCAGGAACCTGGGCTGGCCACTTTTCTTTCCCAGGGAAAAGGGGCCTGTCTATGTCTCCAGGGGCCTGTGGCCCTGAGTGGCCGGCTGCCTGCAAAATAACCAAACGGACGAGGATATGTCCCAGACCCAACCTGCCCCCACCTCAAACCTGTGCTGCCCTGACAGTCCCAAGGGAACCCTACAAACTGACATCAGGAACCTGGGCTGGCCACTTTTCTTTCCCAGGGAAAAGGGCCGGTCTATGTCTCCAGGGGCCTGTGGCCCTGAGTGGCCGGCTGCCTGCAAAATATCCAAACGGACGAGGGATACGTCCCAGACCCAACCTGCCCCCACCTCAAACCTGTGCTGCCCTGACAGTCCCAAGGGAACCCTACAAACTGACACCAGGAACCTGGGCTGGCAACTTATCTTTCCCAGGGAAAAGGGCCGGTCTTTGTCTCCAGGGGCCTGTGGCCCTGAATGGCCGGCTGCCTGCAAAATGTCCGAACGGACGAGGAAATGTCCCAGACCCAACCTGCCCCCGCCTCAAACCTGTGCTGCCCTGACAGTCCCAAGGGAACCCTACAAACTGACATCAGGAACCTGGGCTGGCCACTTTTCTTTCCCAGGGAAAAGGGCCGGTCTATGTCTCCAGGGGCTGTGGCCCTGAGTGGCCGGCTGCCTGCAAAATATCCGAACGGACGAGGATACGTCCCAGACCCAACCTGCCCCCACCTCAAACCTGTGCTGCCCTGACAGTCCCAAGGGAACCCTACAAACTGACATCAGGAACCTGGGCTGGCCACTTTTCTTTCCCAGGGAAAAGGGCCGGTCTATGTCTCCAGGGGCTGTGGCCCTGAGTGGCCGGCTGCCTGCAAAATATCCGAACGGACGAGGATATGTCCCAGACCCAACCTGCCCCCACCTCAAACCTGTGCTGCCCTGACAGTCCCAAGGGAACCCTACAAACTGACATCAGGAACCTGGGCTCGCAACTTGTCTTTCCCAGGGAAAAGGCACGGCCTATGTCTCCAGTGGCCTGTGGCCCTGAGTGGCCGGCTGCCTGCAAAATATCCGAACGGACGAGGATACGTCCCAGACCCAACCTGCCCCCACCTCAAACCTGTGCTGCCCTGACAGTCCCAAGGGAACCCTACAAACTGACATCAGGAACCTGGGCTGGCCACTTTTCTTTCCCAGGGAAAAGGGCCGGTCTTTGTCACCAGGGGCTGTGGCCCTGAGTGGCCGCTGCCTGCAAAATATCCAAACGGACGAGGATACGTCCCAGACCCAACCTGCCCCCACCTCAAACCTGTGCTGCCCTGACAGTCCCAAGGGAACCCTACAAACTGACATCAGGAACCTGGGCTGGCCACTTTTCTTTCCCAGGGAAAAGGGACGGTCTTTGTCTCCAGGGGCCTGTGGCCCTGAGTGGCCGGCTGCCTGAAAAATATCCAAAGGGACGAGGATATGTCCCAGACCCAACCTGCCCCCACCTCAAACCTGTGCTGCCCTGACAGTCCCAAGGGAACCCTACAAACTGACATCAGGAACCTGGGCTGGCCACTTTCTTCCCAGGGAAAAGGGACGGTCTTTGTCTCCAGGGGCCTGTGGCCCTGAGTGGCCGGCTAGCTGCAAAATATCCGAATGGATGAGGATACGTCCCAGACCCAACCTGCCCCCACCTCAAACCTGTGCTGCCCTGACAGTCCCAAGGGAACCCTACAAACTGACACCAGGAACCTGGGCTGGCCACTTTTCTTTCCCAGGGAAAAGGGCCGGTCTTTGTCTCCAGGGACCCCTGGCCCTGAGTGGCCGGCTGCCTGCAAAATATCCGAACGGACGAGGATACGTCCCAGACCCAACCTGCCCCCACCTCAAACCTGTGCTGCCCTGACAGTCCAAGGGAACCCTACAAACTGACATCAGGAACCTGGGCTGGCCACTTTCTTTCCCAGGGAAAAGGGCCGGTCTTTGTCTCCAGGGGCCTGTGGCCCTGAGTGGCCGGCTGCCTGCAAAATATCCAAACGGACGAGGATACGTCCCAGACCCAACCTGCCCCCACCTCAAACCTGTGCTGCCCTGACAGTCCCAAGGGAACCCTACAAACTGACACCAGGAACCTGGGCTGGCAACTTTTCTTTCCCAGGAAAAAGGGCCGGTCTTTGTCACCAATGTCCTCTGGCCCTGAGTGGCCGGCTGCCTGCAAAATATCCGAACGGACGAGGATACGTCCCAGACCCAACCTGCCCCCACCTCAAACCTGTGCTGCCCTGACAGTCCCAAGTGAACCCTACAAACTGACATCAGGAACCTGGGCTGGCCACTTTTCTTTCCCAGGGAAAAGGGCCGGTCTTTGTCACCAGTGTCTTCTGGCCCTGAGTGGCCGGCTAGCTGCAAAATATCCGAACGGACGAGGATACGTCCAGACCCAACCTGCCCCCACCTCAAACCTGTGCTGCCCTGACAGTGCCAAGGGAACCCTACAAACTGACATCAGGAACCTGGGCTGGCAACTTGTCTTTCCCAGGGAAAAGGCACGGCCTATGTCTCCAGGGGCTGTGGCCCTGAGTGGCCGGCTGCCTGCAAAATATCCGAACGGACGAGGATACGTCCCAGACCCAACCTGCCCCCACCTCAAACCTGTGCTGCCCTGACAGTCCCAAGGGAACCCTACAAACTGACACCAGGAACCTGGGCTGGCCACTTTTCTTTCCCAGGGAAAAGGGCCGGTCTTTGTCACCAATGTCCTCTGGCCCTGAGTGGCCGGCTAGCTGCAAAATATCCGAACGGACGAGGATACGTCCCAGACCCAACCTGCCCCCACCTCAAACCTGTGCTGCCCTTACAGTCCCAAGGGAACCCTACAAACTGACATCAGGAACCTGGGCTGGCCACTTTTCTTTCCCAGGAAAAGGGCCGGTCTTTGTCACCAGGGTCCTGTGGCCCTGAATGGCCGGCTAGCTGCAAAATATCCGAACGGACGAGGATACGTCCCAGACCCAACCTGCCCCCACCTCAAACCTGTGCTGCCCTGACAGTGCCAAGGGAACCCTACAAACTGACACCAGGAACCTGGGCTGGCAACTTTTCTTTCCCAGGAAAAAGGGCCGGTCTTTGTCACCAATGTCCTCTGGCCCTGAGTGGCCGGCTGCCTGCAAAATGTCCGAACGGACGAGGATACGTCCCAGACCGAACCTGCCCCCACCTCAAACCTGTGCTGCCCTGACAGTCCCAAGGGAACCCTACAAACTGACATCAGGAACCTGGGCTGGCCACTTTTCTTTCCCAAGGAAAAGGCCGGTCTTTGTTTCCAGGGGCCTGTGGCCCTGAGTGGCCGGCTGCCTGCAAAATATCCGAACGGACGAGGATACGTCCCAGACCCAACCTGCCCCCACCTCAAACCTGTGCTGCCCTGACAGTCCCAAGGGAACCCTACAAACTGACATCAGGAACCTGGGCTGGCCACTTTTCTTTCCCAGGGAAAAGGGACGGTCTTTGTCTCCAGGGGCTGTGGCCCTGAGTGGCCGGCTGCCTGCAAAATATCCGAACGGACGAGGATACGTCCCAGACCCAACCTGCCCCCACCTCAAACCTGTGCTGCCCTGACAGTGCCAAGGGAACCCTACAAACTGACATGAGGAACCTGGGCTGGCCACTTTTCTTTCCCAGGGAAAAGGGCCGGTCTATGTCTCCAGGGGCCTGCGGCACTGAGTGGCCGGCTGCCTGCAAAATATCCGAACGGACGAGGATACGTCCCAGACCCAACCTGCCCCCACCTCAAACCTGTGCTGCCCTGACAGTCCCAAGGGAACCCTACAAACTGACATCAGGAACCTGGGCTGGCAACTTGTCTTTCCCAGGGAAAAGGCACGGCCTATGTCTCCAGGGGCTGTGGCCCTGAGTGGCCGGCTGCCTGCAAAATATCCGAACGGACGAGGATACGTCCCAGACCCAACCTGCCCCCACCTCAAACCTGTGCTGCCCTGACAGTCCCAAGGGAACCCTACAAACTGACACCAGGAACCTGGGCTGGCAACTTTTCTTTCCCAGGAAAAAGGGCCGGTCTTTGTCACCAATGTCCTCTGGCCCTGAGTGGCCGGCTGCCTGCAAAATATCCGAACGGACGAGGATACGTCCCAGACCGAACCTGCCCCCACCTCAAACCTGTGCTGCCCTGACAGTCCCAAGGGAACCCTACAAACTGACATCAGGAACCTGGGCTGGCCACTTTTCTTTCCCAGCGAAAAGGGCCGGTCTATGTCTCCAGGGGCTGTGGCCCTGAGTGGTTGGCTGCCTGCAAAATATCCGAACGGACGAGGATACGTCCCAGACCCAACCTGCCCCCACCTCAAACCTGTGCTGCCCTGACAGTCCCAAGGGAACCCTACAAACTGACATCAGGAACCTGGGCTGGCCACTTTTCTTTCCCAAGGAAAAGGGCCGGTCTTTGTCTCCAGGGGCCTGTGGCCCTGAGTGGCCGGCTGCCTGCAAAATATCCGAACGGACGAGGATACGTCCCAGACCCAACCTGCCCCCACCTCAAACCTGTGCTGCCCTGACAGTCCCAAGGGAACCCTACAAAATGACATCAGGAACCTGGGCTGGCCACTTTTCTTTCCAGGGAAAAGGGACGGTCTTTGTCTCCTGGGGCTGTGGCCCTGAGTGGCCGGCTGCCTGCAAAATATCCGAACGGACGAGGATACGTCCCAGACCCAACCTGCCCCCACCTCAAACCTGTGCTGCCCTGACAGTCCCAAGGGAACCCTACAAACTGACATCAGGAACCTGGGCTGGCCACTTTTCTTTCCCAGGGAAAAGAGCTGGTCTTTGTCTCCAGGGGCCTGTGGCCCTGAGTGGCCGGCTAGCTGCAAAATATCCGAATGGATGAGGATTACGTCCCAGACCCAACCTGCCCCCACCTCAACCTGTGCTGCCCTGACAGTCCCAAGGGAACCCTACAAACTGACACCAGGAACCTGGGCTGGCCACTTTTCTTTCCCAGGGAAAAGGGCCGGTCTTTGTCTCCAGGGACCCCTGGCCCTGAGTGGCCGGCTGCCTGCAAAATATCCAAACGGACGAGGATACGTCCCAGACCCAACCTGCCCCCACCTCAAACCTGTGCTGCCCTGACAGTCCCAAGGGAACCCTACAAACTGACATCAGGAACCTGGGCTGGCCACTTTTCTTTCCCAGGGAAAAGGGCCGGTCTTTGTCTCCAGGGGCCTGTGGCCCTGAGTGGCCGGCTGCCTGCAAAATATCCAAACGGACGAGGATACGTCCCAGACCCAACCTGCCCCCACCTCAAACCTGTGCTGCCCTGACAGTCCCAAGGGAACCCTACAAACTGACACCAGGAACCTGGGCTGGCAACTTTTCTTTCCCAGGGAAAAGGGCCGGTCTTTGTCACCAATGTCCTCTGGCCCTGAGTGGCCGGCTGCCTGCAAAATATCCGAACGGACGAGGATACGTCCCAGACCCAACCTGCCCCCACCTCAACCTGTGCTGCCCTGACAGTCCCAAGGGAACCCTACAAACTGACATCAGGAACCTGGGCTGGCCACTTTTCTTTCCCAAGGAAAAAGGGCCGGTCTTTGTCTCCAGGGGCCTGTGGCCCTGAGTGGCCGGCTGCCTGCAAAATATCCGAACGGACGAGGATACGTCCCAGACCCAACCTGCCCCCACCTCAAACCTGTGCTGCCCTGACAGTGCCAAGGGAACCCTACAAACTGACATGAGGAACCTGGGCTGGCCACTTTTCTTTCCCAGGGAAAAGGGCCGGTCTATGTCTCCAGGGGCTGTGGCCCTGAGTGGCCGGCTGCCTGCAAAATATCCGAACGGACGAGGATACGTCCCAGACCCAACCTGCCCCCACCTCAAACCTGTGCTGCCCTGACAGTCCCAAGGGAACCCTACAAACTGACATCAGGAACCTGGGCTGGCCACTTTTCTTTCCCAGGGAAAAGGGCCGGTCTTTGTCTCCAGGGGCCTGTGGCCCTGAGTGGCCGGCTGCCTGCAAATATCCGAATGGAAGAGGATACGTCCCAGACCCAACCTGCCCCCACCTCAAACCTGTGCTGCCCTGACAGTCCCAAGGGAACCCTACAAACTGACATCAGGAACCTGGGCTGGCCACTTTTCTTTCCCAGGGAAAAGGGCCGGTCTATGTCTCCAGGGGCCTGCGGCACTGAGTGGCCGGCTGCCTGCAAAATATCCGAACGGACGAGGATACGTCCCAGACCCAACCTGCCCCCACCTCAAACCTGTGCTGCCCTGACAGTCCCAAGGGAACCCTACAAACTGACATCAGGAACCTGGGCTGGCAACTTGTCTTTCCCAGGGAAAAGGCACGGCCTATGTCTCCAGGGGCTGTGGCCCTGAGTGGCCGGCTGCCTGCAAAATATCCGAACGGACGAGGATACGTCCCAGACCCAACCTGCCCCCACCTCAAACCTGTGCTGCCCTGACAGTCCCAAGGGAACCCTACAAACTGACACCAGGAACCTGGGCTGGCCACTTTTCTTTCCCAGGGAAAAGGGACGGTCTTTGTCTCCAGGGGCCTGTGGCCCTGAGTGGCCGGCTGCCTGCAAAATATCCGAACGGACGAGGATACGTCCCAGACCCAACCTGCCCCCACCTCAAACCTGTGCTGCCCTTACAGTCCCAAGGGAACCCTACAAACTGACATCAGGAACCTGGGCTGGCCACTTTTCTTTCCCAGGGAAAAGGGCGGTCTATGTCTCCAGGGGCTGTGGCACTGAGAGGTTGGCTCCCTGCAAAATATCCGAACAGACGAGGATACGTCCCAGACCCAACCTGCCCCCACCTCAAACCTGTGCTGCCCTGACAGTGCCAAGGGAACCCTACAAACTGACATCAGGAACCTGGGCTGGCCACTTTTCTTTCCCAGGGAAAAGGGCCGGTCTTTGTCTCCAGGGGCCTGTGGCCCTGAGTGGCCGGCTGCCTGCAAAATATCCAAACGGACGAGGATACGTCCCAGACCCAACCTGCCCCCACCTCAAACCTGTGCTGCCCTGACAGTCCCAAGGGAACCCTACAAACTGACACCAGGAACCTGGGCTGGCAACTTTTCTTTCCCAGGAAAATGGGCCGGTCTTTGTCACCAATGTCCTCTGGCCCTGAGTGGCCGGCTGCCTGCAAAATATCCGAACGGACGAGGATACGTCCCAGACCCAACCTGCCCCCACCTCAAACCTGTGCTGCCCTGACAGTCCCAAGGGAACCCTACAAACTGACATCAGGAACCTGGGCTGGCCACTTTTCTTTCCCAGGGAAAAGGGCCGGTCTTTGTCACCAATGTCCTCTGGCCCTGAGTGGCCGGCTGCCTGCAAAATATCCGAACGGACGAGGATACGTCCCAGACCCAACCTGCCCCCACCTCAAACCTGTGCTGCCCTGACAGTCCCAAGGGAACCCTACAAACTGACATCAGGAACCTGGGCTGGCAACTTGTCTTTCCCAGGGAAAAGGGCACGGCCTATGTCTCCAGGGGCTGTGGCCCTGAGTGGCCGGCTGCCTGCAAAATATCCGAACGGACGAGGATACGTCCCAGACCCAACCTGCCCCCACCTCAAACCTGTGCTGCCCTGACAGTCCCAAGGGAACCCTACAAACTGACACCAGGAACCTGGGCTGGCCACTTTTCTTTCCCAGGGAAAAGGGACGGTCTTTGTCTCCAGGGGCCTGTGGCCCTGAGTGGCCGGCTAGCTGCAAAATATCCGAACGGACGAGGATACGTCCCAGACCCAACCTGCCCCCACCTCAAACCTGTGCTGCCCTTACAGTCCCAAGGGAACCCTACAAACTGACATCAGGAACCTGGGCTGGCCACTTTTCTTTCCCAGGGAAAAGGGCCGGTCTATGTCTCCAGGGGCTGTGGCACTGAGAGGTTGGCTCCCTGCAAAATATCCGAACAGACGAGGATACGTCCCAGACCCAACCTGCCCCCACCTCAAACCTGTGCTGCCCTGACAGTGCCAAGGGAACCCTACAAACTGACACCAGGAACCTGGGCTGGCCACTTTTCTTTCCCAGGAAAAAGGGCCGGTCTTTGTCACCAATGTCCTCTGGCCCTGAGTGGCCGGCTGCCTGCAAAATATCCGAACGGACGAGGATACGTCCCAGACCGAACCTGCCCCCACCTCAAACCTGTGCTGCCCTGACAGTCCCAAGGGAACCCTACAAACTGACATCAGGAACCTGGGCTGGCCACTTTTCTTTCCCAGGGAAAAGGGCCGGTCTTTGTCACCAATGTCCTCTGGCCCTGAGTGGCCGGCTAGCTGCAAAATATCCGAACGGACGAGGATATGTCCCAGACCCAACCTGCCCCCACCTCAAACCTGTGCCGCCCTGACAGTCCCAAGGGAACCCTACAAACTGACATCAGGAACCTGGGCTGGCCACTTTTCTTTCCCAGGGAAAAGGGCCGGTCTATGTCTCCAGGGGCTGTGGCCCTGAGTGGTTGGCTGCCTGCAAAATATCCGAACGGACGAGGATACGTCCCAGACCCAACCTGCCCCCACCTCAAACCTGTGCTGCCCTGACAGTCCCAAGGGAACCCTACAAACTGACATCAGGAACCTGGGCTGGCCACTTTTCTTTCCCAAGGAAAAGGGCCGGTCTATGTCTCCAGGGGCCTGTGGCCCTGAGTGGCCGGCTGCCTGCAAAATATCCGAACGGACGAGGATACGTCCCAGACCCAACCTGCCCCCACCTCAAACCTGTGCTGCCCTGACAGTCCCAAGGGAACCCTACAAACTGACATCAGGAACCTGGGCTCGCAACTTGTCTTTCCCAGGGAAAAGGCACGGCCTATGCCTCCAGGGGCCTGTGGCCCTGAGTGGCCGGCTGCCTGCAAAATATCCGAACGGACGAGGATACGTCCCAGACCCAACCTGCCCCCACCTCAAACCTGTGCTGCCCTGACAGTCCCAAGGGAACCCTACAAACTGACATCAGGAACCTGGGCTGGCCACTTTTCTTTCCCAGGGAAAAGGGCCGGTCTTTGTCACCAGGGGCTGTGGCCCTGAGTGGCCGGCTGCCTGCAAAATATCCAAACGGACGAGGATACGTCCCAGACCCAACCTGCCCCCACCTCAAACCTGTGCTGCCTGACAGTCCCAAGGGAACCCTACAAACTGACATCAGGAACCTGGGCTGGCCACTTTTCTTTCCCAGGGAAAAGGGACGGTCTTTGTCTCCAGGGGCCTGTGGCCCTGAGTGGCCGGCTGCCTGCAAAATATCCGAATGGATTAGGATACGTCCCAGACCCAACCTGCCCCCACCTCAAACCTGTGCTGCCCTGACAGTCCCAAGGGAACCCTACAAACTGACACCAGGAACCTGGGCTGGCCACTTTTCTTTCCCAGGGAAAAGGGCTGGTCTTTGTCTCCAGGGACCCCTGGCCCTGAGTGGCCGGCTGCCTGCAAAATATCCAAACGGACGAGGATACGTCCCAGACCCAACCTGCCCCCACCTCAAACCTGTGCTGCCCTGACAGTCCCAAGGGAACCCTACAAACTGACATCAGGAACCTGGGCTGGCCACTTTTCTTTCCCAGGGAAAAGGGCCGGTCTTTGTCTCCAGGGGCCTGTGGCCCTGAGTGGCCGGCTGCCTGCAAAATATCCAAACGGACGAGGATACGTCCCAGACCCAACCTGCCCCCACCTCAAACCTGTGCTGCCCTGACAGTCCCAAGGGAACCCTACAAACTGACACCAGGAACCTGGGCTGGCAACTTTTCTTTCCCAGGAAAAAGGGCCGGTCTTTGTCACCAATGTCCTCTGGCCCTGAGTGGCCGGCTGCCTGCAAAATATCCGAACGGACGAGGATACGTCCCAGACCCAACCTGCCCCCACCTCAAACCTGTGCTGCCCTGACAGTCCCAAGGGAACCCTACAAACTGACATCAGGAACCTGGGCTGGCCACTTTTCTTTCCCAGGGAAAAGGGCGGTCTTTGTCTCCAGGGGCTGTGGCCCTGAGTGGCCGGCTGCCTGCAAAATATCCGAACGGACGAGGATACGTCCCAGACCCAACCTGCCCCCACCTCAAACCTGTGCTGCCCTGACAGTCCCAAGGGAACCCTACAAACTGACATCAGGAACCTGGCTGGCCACTTTTCTTTCCCAGGGAAAAGGGCCGGTCTTTGTCTCCAGGGGCCTGTGGCCCTGAGTGGCCGGCTGCCTGCAAAATATCCGAATGGAGGAGGATACGTCCCAGACCCAACCTGCCCCCACCTCAAACCTGTGCTGCCCTGACAGTCCCAAAAGAACCCTACAAACTGACATCAGGAACCTGGGCTGGCCACTTTTCTTTCCCAGGAAAAGGGCCGGTCTTTGTCTCCAGGGGCCTGCGGCACTGAGTGGCCGGCTGCCTGCAAAATATCCGAACGGACGAGGATACGTCCCAGACCCAACCTGCCCCCACCTCAAACCTGTGCTGCCCTGACAGTCCCAAGGGAACCCTACAAACTGACATCAGGAACCTGGGCTGGCAACTTGTCTTTCCCAGGGAAAAGGCACGGCCTATGTCTCCAGGGGCTGTGGCCCTGAGTGGCCGGCTGCCTGCAAAATATCCGAACGGACGAGGATACGTCCCAGACCCAACCTGCCCCCACCTCAAACCTGTGCTGCCCTGACAGTCCCAAGGGAACCCTACAAACTGACACCAGGAACCTGGGCTGGCAACTTTTCTTTCCCAGGGAAAAGGGCCGGTCTTTGTCACCAATGTCCTCTGGCCCTGAGTGGTCGGCTGCCTGCAAAATATCCGAACGGACGAGGATACGTCCCAGACCGAACCTGCCCCCACCTCAAACCTGTGCTGCCCTGACAGTCCCAAGGGAACCCTACAAACTGACATCAGGAACCTGGGCTGGCCACTTTTCTTTCCCAGCGAAAAGGGCCGGTCTATGTCTCCAGGGGCTGTGGCCCTGAGTGGTTGGCTGCCTGCAAAATATCCGAACGGACGAGGATACGTCCCAGACCCAACCTGCCCCCACCTCAAACCTGTGCTGCCCTGACAGTCCCAAGGGAACCCTACAAACTGACATCAGGAACCTGGGCTGGCCACTTTTCTTTCCCAAGGAAAAGGGCCGGTCTTTGTCTCCAGGGCCCTGTGGCCCTGAGTGGCCGGCTGCCTGCAAAATATCCGAACGGACGAGGATACGTCCCAGACCCAACCTGCCCCCACCTCAACCTGTGCTGCCCTGACAGTCCCAAGGGAACCCTACAAACTGACATCAGGAACCTGGGCTGGCCACTTTTCTTTCCCAGGGAAAAGGGACGGTCTTTGTCTCAAGGGGCTGTGGCCCTGAGTGGCCGGCTGCCTGCAAAATATCCGAACGGACGAGGACGAGGATACGTCCCAGACCCAACCTGCCCCCACCTCAAACCTGTGCTGCCCTGACAGTCCCAAGGGAACCCTACAAACTGACATCAGGAACCTGGGCTGGCCACTTTTCTTTCCCAGGGAAAAGGGACGGTCTTTGTCTCCAGGGGCTGTGGCCCTGAGTGGCCGGCTGCCTGCAAAATATCCGAACGGACGAGGATACGTCCCAGACCCAACCTGCCCCCACCTCAAACCTGTGCTGCCCTGACAGTCCCAAGGGAACCCTACAAACTGACATCAGGAACCTGGGCTGGCCACTTTTCTTTCCCAGGGAAAAGGGCCGGTCTTTGTCTCCAGGGACCCCTGGCCCTGAGTGGCCGGCTGCCTGCAAAATATCCAAACGGATGAGGATACGTCCCAGACCCAACCTGCCCCCACCTCAAACCTGTGCTGCCCTGACAGTCCAAGGGAACCCTACAAACTGACATCAGGAACCTGGGCTGGCCACTTTTCTTTCCCAGGGAAAAGGGCCGGTCTTTGTCTCCAGGGGCCTGTGGCCCTGAGTGGCCGGCTGCCTGCAAAATATCCAAACGGACGAGGATACGTCCCAGACCCAACCTGCCCCCACCTCAAACCTGTGCTGCCCTGACAGTCCCAAGGGAACCCTACAAACTGACACCAGGAACCTGGGCTGGCAACTTTTCTTTCCCAGGAAAAAGGGCCGGTCTTTGTCTCCAGGGGCCCCTGGCCCTGAGTGGCCGGCTGCCTGCAAAATATCCGAACGGACGAGGATAAGTCCCAGACCAAACCTGCCCCCACCTCAAACCTGTGCTGCCCTGACAGTCCCAAGGGAACCCTACAAACTGACATCAGGAACCTGGGCTGGCCACTTTTCTTTCCCAAGGAAAAGGGCCGGTCTTTGTCTCCAGGGGCCTGTGGCCCTGAGTGGCCGGCTGCCTGCAAAATATCCGAACGGACGAGGATACGTCCCAGACCCAACCTGCCCCCACCTCAAACCTGTGCTGCCCTGACAGTCCCAAGGGAACCCTACAAACTGACACCAGGAACCTGGGCTGGCCACTTTTCTTTCCCAGGGAAAAGGGACGGTCTTTGTCTCCAGGGGCCTGTGGCCCTGAGTGGCCGGCTAGCTGCAAAATATCCGAACGGACGAGGATACGTCCCAGACCCAACCTGCCCCCACCTCAAACCTGTGCTGCCCTGACAGTCCCAAGGGAACCCTACAAACTGACATCAGGAACCTGGGCTGGCCGCTTTTCTTTCCCAGGGAAAAGGAACGGTCTATGTCTCCAGGGGCATGCGGCACTGAGTGTCCGGCTGCCTGCAAAATATCCGAACGGACGAGGATACGTCCCAGACCCAACCTGCCCCCACCTCAAACCTGTGCTGCCCTGACAGTCCCAAGGGAACCCTACAAACTGACATCAGGAACCTGGGCTGGCCACTTTTCTTTCCCAGGGAAAAGGGCCGGTCTTTGTCACCAATGTCCTCTGGCCCTGAGTGGCCGGCTAGCTGCAAAATATCCGAACGGACGAGGATATGTCCCAGACCCAACCTGCCCCCACCTCAAACCTGTGCCGCCCTGACAGTCCCAAGGGAACCCTACAAACTGACATCAGAAACCTGGGCTGGCCACTTTTCTTTCCCAGGGAAAAGGGCCGGTCTATGTCTCCAGGGGCTGTGGCCCTGAGTGGTTGGCTGCCTGCAAAATATCCGAACGGACGAGGATACGTCCCAGACCCAACCTGCCCCCACCTCAAACCTGTGCTGCCCTGACAGTCCCAAGGGAACCCTACAAACTGACATCAGGAACCTGGGCTGGCCACTTTTCTTTCACAGGGAAAAGGGCCGGTCTTTGTCTCCAGGGGCCTGTGGCCCTGAATGGCCGGCTAGCTGCAAAATATCCGAACGGACGAGGATACGTCCCAGACCCAACCTGCCCCCACCTCAAACCTGTGCTGCCCTGACAGTCCCAAGGAACCCTACAAACTGACATCAGGAACCTGGGCTGGCCACTTTTCTTTCCCAGGGAAAAGGGCCGGTCTTTGTCACCAGTGTCTTCTGGCCCTGAGTGGCCGGCTGCCTGCAAAATATCCGAACGGACGAGGATACGTCCCAGACCCAACCTGCCCCCACCTCAAACCTGTGCTGCCCTGACAGTCCAAGGGAACCCTACAAACTGACATCAGGAACACTGGGCTGGCCACTTTTCTTTCCCAGGGAAAAGGGCCGGTCTATGTCTCCAGGGGCTGTGGCACTGAGAGGTTGGCTCCCTGCAAAATATCCGAACGGACGAGGATACGTCCCAGACCCAACCTGCCCCACCTCAAACCTGTGCTGCCCTGACAGTGCCAAGGGAACCCTACAAACTGACACCAGGAACCTGGGCTGGCAACTTTTCTTTCCCAGGAAAAAGGGCCGGTCTTTGTCACCAATGTCCTCTGGCCCTGAGTGGCCGGCTGCCTGCAAAATATCCGAACGGACGAGGATACGTCCCAGACCGAACCTGCCCCCACCTCAAACCTGTGCTGCCCTGACAGTCCCAAGGGAACCCTACAAACTGACATCAGGAACCTGGGCTGGCCACTTTTCTTTCCCAGGAAAGGGCCGGTCTTTGTCACCAATGTCCTCTGGCCCTGAGTGGCCGGCTAGCTGCAAAATATCCGAACGGACGAGGATATGTCCCAGACCCAACCTGCCCCCGCCTCAAACCTGTGCCGCCCTGACAGTCCCAAGGGAACCCTACAAACTGACATCAGGAACCTGGGCTGGCCACTTTTCTTTCCCAGGGAAAAGGGCCGGTCTATGTCTCCAGGGGCTGTGGCCCTGAGTGGTTGGCTGCCTGCAAAATATCCAAACGGACGAGGATACGTCCCAGACCCAACCTGCCCCCACCTCAAACCTGTGCTGCCCTTACAGTCCCAAGGGAACCCTACAAACTGACATCAGGAACCTGGGCTGGCCACTTTTCTTTCACAGGGAAAAGGGCCGGTCTTTGACACCAGGGGCCTGTGGCCCTGAATGGCCGGCTAGCTGCAAAATATCCGAACGGACGAGGATACGTCCCAGACCCAACCTGCCCCCACCTCAAACCTGTGCTGCCCTGACAGTCCCAAGGGAACCCTACAAACTGACATCAGGAACCTGGGCTGGCCACTTTTCTTTCCCAGGGAAAAGGGCCGGTCTTTGTCACCAGTGTCTTCTGGCCCTGAGTGGCCGGCTGCCTGCAAAATATCCGAACGGACGAGGATACGTCCCAGACCCAACCTGCCCCCACCTCAAACCTGTGCTGCCCTGACAGTCCCAAGGAACCCTACAAACTGACATCAGGAACCTGGGCTGGCCACTTTTCTTTCCCAGGGAAAAGGGCCGGTCTTTGTCTCCAGGGGCTGTGGCCCTGAGTGGCCGGCTGCCTGCAAAATATCCAAACGGACGAGGATATGTCCCAGAACCAACCTGCCCCACCTCAAACCTGTGCTGCCCTGACAGTCCCAAGGGAACCCTACAAACTGACATCAGGAACCTGGGCTGGCCACTTTTCTTTCCCAGGGAAAAGGGCCGGTCTTTGTCTCCAGGGGCCTGTGGCCCTGAGTGGCCGGCTGCCTGCAAAATATCCAAACGGACGAGGATATGTCCCAGACCCAACCTGCCCCCACCTCAAACCTGTGCTGCCCTGACAGTCCCAAGGGAACCCTACAAACTGACACCAGGAACCTGGGCTGGCAACTTTTCTTTCCCAGGAAAAAGGGCCGGTCTTTGTCACCAATGTCCTCTGGCCCTGAGTGGCCGGCTGCCTGCAAAATATCCGAACGGACGAGGATACGTCCCAGACCCAACCTGCCCCCACCTCAAACCTGTGCCGCCCTGACAGTCCCAAGGGAACCCTACAAACTGACATCAGGAACCTGGGCTGGCCACTTTTCTTTCCCAGGGAAAAGGGCCGGTCTATGTCTCCAGGGCTGTGGCCCTGAGTGGCCGGCTGCCTGCAAAATATCCAAACGGACGAGGATATGTCCCAGACCCAACCTGCCCCCACCTCAAACCTGTGCTGCCCTGACAGTCCCAAGGGAACCCTACAAACTGACATCAGGAACCTGGGCTGGCCACTTTTCTTTCCCAGGGAAAAGGGCCGGTCTTTGTCTCCAGGGGCCTGTGGCCCTGAATGGCCGGCTGCCTGCAAAATATCCAAACGGACGAGGAAATGTCCCAGACCCAACCTGCCCCCGCCTCAAACCTGTGCTGCCCTGACAGTCCCAAGGGAACCCTACAAACTGACACCAGGAACCTGGGCTGGCAACTTTTCTTTCCAGGAAAAAGGGCCGGTCTTTGTCACCAATGTCCTCTGGCCCTGAGTGGCCGGCTGCCTGCAAAATATCCGAACGGACGAGGATACGTCCCAGACCGAACCTGCCCCCCACCTCAAACCTGTGCCGCCCTGACAGTCCCAAGGGAACCCTACAAACTGACATCAGGAACCTGGGCTGGCCACTTTTCCTTCCCAGGGAAAAGGGCCGGTCTTTGTCTCCAGGGGCCTGTGGCCCTGAGTGGCCGGCTGCCTGCAAAATATCCGAACGGACGAGGATATGTCCCAGACCCAACCTGCCCCCACCTCAAACCTGTGCTGCCCTGACAGTCCCAAGGGAACCCTACAAACTGACATCAGGAACCTGGGCTGGCCACTTTTCTTTCCCAGGGAAAAGGGCCGGACTTTGTCACCTGTGTCTTCTGGCCCTGAGTGGCCGGCTGCCTGCAAAAGGTCCGAACAGACGAGGATACGTCCCAGACCCAACCTGCCCCCACCTCAAACCTGTGCTGCCCTGACAGTCCCAAGGAACCCTACAAACTGACACCAGGAACCTGGGCTGGCAACTTTTCTTTCCCAGGAAAAAGGGCCGGTCTTTGTCTCCAGGGGCCCCTGGCCCTGAGTGGCCGGGCTGCCTGCAAAATATCATATCCGAACGGACGAGGATACGTCCCAGACCAAACCTGCCCCCACCTCAAACCTGTGCTGCCCTGACAGTCCCAAGGGAACCCTACAAACTGACATCAGGAACCTGGGCTGGCCACTTTTCTTTCCCAAGGAAAAGGGCCGGTCTTTGTCTCCAGGGGCCTGTGGCCCTGAGTGGCCGGCTGCCTGCAAAATATCCGAACGGACGAGGATACGTCCCAGACCCAACCTGCCCCCACCTCAAACCTGTGCTGCCCTGACAGTCCCAAGGGAACCCTACAAACTGACACCAGGAACCTGGGCTGGCCACTTTTCTTTCCCAGGGAAAAGGGACGGTCTTTGTCTCCAGGGGCCTGTGGCCCTGAGTGGCCGGCTAGCTGCAAAATATCCGAACGGACGAGGATACGTCCCAGACCCAACCTGCCCCCACCTCAAACCTGTGCTGCCCTGACAGTCCCAAGGGAACCCTACAAACTGACATCAGGAACCTGGGCTGGCCGCTTTTCTTTCCCAGGGAAAAGGAACGGTCTATGTCTCCAGGGGCATGCGGCACTGAGTGTCCGGCTGCCTGCAAAATATCCGAACGGACGAGGATACGTCCCAGACCCAACCTGCCCCCACCTCAAACCTGTGCTGCCCTGACAGTCCCAAGGGAACCCTACAAACTGACATCAGGAACCTGGGCTGGCCACTTTTCTTTCCCAGGGAAAAGGGCCGGTCTTTGTCACCAATGTCCTCTGGCCCTGAGTGGCCGGCTAGCTGCAAAATATCCGAACGGACGAGGATATGTCCCAGACCCAACCTGCCCCCACCTCAAACCTGTGCCGCCCTGACAGTCCCAAGGGAACCCTACAAACTGACATCAGAAACCTGGGCTGGCCACTTTTCTTTCCCAGGGAAAAGGGCCGGTCTATGTCTCCAGGGGCTGTGGCCCTGAGTGGTTGGCTGCCTGCAAAATATCCGAACGGACGAGGATACGTCCCAGACCCAACCTGCCCCCACCTCAAACCTGTGCTGCCCTGACAGTCCCAAGGGAACCCTACAAACTGACATCAGGAACCTGGGCTGGCCACTTTTCTTTCACAGGGAAAAGGGCCGGTCTTTGTCTCCAGGGGCCTGTGGCCCTGAATGGCCGGCTAGCTGCAAAATATCCGAACGGACGAGGATACGTCCCAGACCCAACCTGCCCCCACCTCAAACCTGTGCTGCCCTGACAGTCCCAAGGGAACCCTACAAACTGACATCAGGAACCTGGGCTGGCCACTTTTCTTTCCCAGGGAAAAGGGCCGGTCTTTGTCACCAGTGTCTTCTGGCCCTGAGTGGCCGGCTGCCTGCAAAATATCCGAACGGACGAGGATACGTCCCAGACCCAACCTGCCCCCACCTCAAACCTGTGCTGCCCTGACAGTCCCAAGGGAACCCTACAAACTGACATCAGGAACCTGGGCTGGCCACTTTTCTTTCCAGGGAAAAGGGCCGGTCTATGTCTCCAGGGGCTGTGGCACTGAGAGGTTGGCTCCCTGCAAAATATCCGAACGGACGAGGATACGTCCCAGACCCAACCTGCCCCCACCTCAAACCTGTGCTGCCCTGACAGTGCCAAGGGAACCCTACAAACTGACACCAGGAACCTGGGCTGGCAACTTTTCTTTCCCAGGAAAAAGGGCCGGTCTTTGTCACCAATGTCCTCTGGCCCTGAGTGGCCGGCTGCCTGCAAAATATCCGAACGGACGAGGATACGTCCCAGACCGAACCTGCCCCCACCTCAAACCTGTGCTGCCCTGACAGTCCCAAGGGAACCCTACAAACTGACATCAGGAACCTGGGCTGGCCACTTTTCTTTCCCAGGGAAAAGGGCCGGTCTTTGTCACCAATGTCCTCTGGCCCTGAGTGGCCGGCTAGCTGCAAAATATCCGAACGGACGAGGATATGTCCCAGACCCAACCTGCCCCCGCCTCAAACCTGTGCCGCCCTGACAGTCCCAAGGGAACCCTACAAACTGACATCAGGAACCTGGGCTGGCCACTTTTCTTTCCCAGGGAAAAGGGCCGGTCTATGTCTCCAGGGGCTGTGGCCCTGAGTGGTTGGCTGCCTGCAAAATATCCAAACGGACGAGGATACGTCCCAGACCCAACCTGCCCCCACCTCAAACCTGTGCTGCCCTTACAGTCCCAAGGGAACCCTACAAACTGACATCAGGAACCTGGGCTGGCCACTTTTCTTTCACAGGGAAAAGGGCCGGTCTTTGACACCAGGGGCCTGTGGCCCTGAATGGCCGGCTAGCTGCAAAATATCCGAACGGACGAGGATACGTCCCAGACCCAACCTGCCCCCACCTCAAACCTGTGCTGCCCTGACAGTCCCAAGGGAACCCTACAAACTGACATCAGGAACCTGGGCTGGCCACTTTTCTTTCCCAGGGAAAAGGGCCGGTCTTTGTCACCAGTGTCTTCTGGCCCTGAGTGGCCGGCTGCCTGCAAAATATCCGAACGGACGAGGATACGTCCCAGACCCAACCTGCCCCCACCTCAAACCTGTGCTGCCCTGACAGTCCCAAGGGAACCCTACAAACTGACATCAGGAACCTGGGCTGGCCACTTTTCTTTCCCAGGGAAAAGGGCCGGTCTTTGTCTCCAGGGGCTGTGGCCCTGAGTGGCCGGCTGCCTGCAAAATATCCAAACGGACGAGGATATGTCCCAGAACCAACCTGCCCCCACCTCAAACCTGTGCTGCCCTGACAGTCCCAAGGGAACCCTACAAACTGACATCAGGAACCTGGGCTGGCCACTTTTCTTTCCCAGGGAAAAGGGCCGGTCTTTGTCTCCAGGGGCCTGTGGCCCTGAGTGGCCGGCTGCCTGCAAAATATCCAAACGGACGAGGATATGTCCCAGACCCAACCTGCCCCCACCTCAAACCTGTGCTGCCCTGACAGTCCCAAGGGAACCCTACAAACTGACACCAGGAACCTGGGCTGGCAACTTTTCTTTCCCAGGAAAAAGGGCCGGTCTTTGTCACCAATGTCCTCTGGCCCTGAGTGGCCGGCTGCCTGCAAAATATCCGAACGGACGAGGATACGTCCCAGACCCAACCTGCCCCCACCTCAAACCTGTGCCGCCCTGACAGTCCCAAGGGAACCCTACAAACTGACATCAGGAACCTGGGCTGGCCACTTTTCTTTCCCAGGGAAAAGGGCCGGTCTATGTCTCCAGGGGCTGTGGCCCTGAGTGGCCGGCTGCCTGCAAAATATCCAAACGGACGAGGATATGTCCCAGACCCAACCTGCCCCCACCTCAAACCTGTGCTGCCCTGACAGTCCCAAGGGAACCCTACAAACTGACATCAGGAACCTGGGCTGGCCACTTTTCTTTCCCAGGGAAAAGGGCCGGTCTTTGTCTCCAGGGGCCTGTGGCCCTGAATGGCCGGCTGCCTGCAAAATATCCAAACGGACGAGGAAATGTCCCAGACCCAACCTGCCCCCGCCTCAAACCTGTGCTGCCCTGACAGTCCCAAGGGAACCCTACAAACTGACACCAGGAACCTGGGCTGGCAACTTTTCTTTCCCAGGAAAAAGGGCCGGTCTTTGTCACCAATGTCCTCTGGCCCTGAGTGGCCGGCTGCCTGCAAAATATCCGAACGGACGAGGATACGTCCCAGACCGAACCTGCCCCCACCTCAAACCTGTGCCGCCCTGACAGTCCCAAGGGAACCCTACAAACTGACATCAGGAACCTGGGCTGGCCACTTTTCCTTCCCAGGGAAAAGGGCCGGTCTTTGTCTCCAGGGGCCTGTGGCCCTGAGTGGCCGGCTGCCTGCAAAATATCCGAACGGACGAGGATATGTCCCAGACCCAACCTGCCCCCACCTCAAACCTGTGCTGCCCTGACAGTCCCAAGGGAACCCTACAAACTGACATCAGGAACCTGGGCTGGCCACTTTTCTTTCCCAGGGAAAAGGGCCGGACTTTGTCACCTGTGTCTTCTGGCCCTGAGTGGCCGGCTGCCTGCAAAAGGTCCGAACAGACGAGGATACGTCCCAGACCCAACCTGCCCCCACCTCAAACCTGTGCTGCCCTGACAGTCCCAAGGGAACCCTACAAACTGACACCAGGAACCTGGGCTGGCCACTTTTCTTTCCCAGGGAAAAGGGACGGTCTTTGTCTCCAGGGACCTGTGGCCCTGAGTGGCCGGCTAGCTGCAAAATATCCGAATGGAGGAGGATATATC
>NW_027100033.1:0-87990 GCF_031753505.1 Anomalospiza imberbis
GACAACTTGCCTGGGTTTTGACTTGGTCCTGATGCCTCCCACCTTGGCAAGTCTTGCTCGTCGCCAGAGGCTCCGAGATGCACAGAAGACGGTGGCAGCTGCTGAAAAGAAGGGCAGCGGTGAGTTTGTCGACAAGCAAGAACATAGGCAGCTGCCTGTGCTTGGGAAGGAGCAGCTGCCTGGTTTTGGCAATTGCCTTCACAGCGCCCAGAAGCCCGGTGCTCTGCTGCTTTGTTTTTCGCAGTCAGTCAATTGCACACTAGTGAAGCTGAGCCAGGCTCTTCAGCTTTGCTGCTTTTGAGCATCAGTGCTCCACTTAGGCTCTGTGACATCTCTCGAGGTTGTTTGCCTCGGCCAGGCTGGCAAGTGCCCGCTAGTACCTAGAGCTGGGCAGGAGAGGGCAGAGAGCACTTCCATCTGACAGCAGGTTGCAGATTGCCTCGGAAAGAGCCGTGTCCTTGGAATGTGCAGCAAATCCTCTTTCTTTGCAAACCGCGGTTAGTGTGCAGTGTAGGTACACTCTCCCCTTGCCAAATGGAGTGGGAAAGCTTTTCGCTAAGCTAGAGATGACTAGAGAAGCAGAAGCGCGGCTCCGGAGCTATCCGGAGGAAAGTGCCGCTTCCCGGCGTCTTTCGGCTTGAAGAGGCGCTCCGGAGCGCTCCGCTGGCGCTCTGCTGAGCTGTGCGCGAATTAGCCGCTTCTGCGCCTCCGAGAAGCAGAGATCGCGGTTGCTTGGAAGAGGCGAAGAACGAAGCCGCAAAGAAGCGGGCTTGTGTGCGAAGCCTTCCGACTGCCGGAGGACGGTGGCTGCCGCTCTCCTGCCTCTTGAATTCACTCTCGGCAAGCGAATGGAAAGCGTTCCAGGGACAACTTGCCTGGGTTTTGACTTGGTCCTGATGCGTCCCACCTTGGCAAATCTTGCTCGTCGCCAGAGGCTCCGAGATGCACAGAAGACGGTGGCAGCTGCTGAAAAGAAGGGCAGCGGTGAGTTTGTCGACAAGCAAGAACATAGGCAGCTGCCTGTGCTTGGGAAGGAGCAGCTGCCTGGTTTTGGCAATTGCCTTCACAGCGCCCAGAAGCCCGGTGCTCTGCTGCTTTGTTTTTCGCAGTCAGTCAATTGCACACTAGTGAAGCTGAGCCAGGCTCTTCAGCTTTGCTGCTTTTGAGCATCTGTGCTCCACTTAGGCTCTGTGACATCTCTCGAGGTTGTTTGCCTCGGCCAGGCTGGAAAGTGCCCACCAGTACCTAGTGCTGGGCAGGAGAGGGCAGAGAGCACTTCCATCTGACAGCAGGTTGCAGATTGCTCGGAAAGAGCCGTGTCCTTGGAATGTGCAGCAAATCCTCTTTCTTTGCAAACCGCGGTTAGTGTGCAGTGTAGGTACACTCTCCCATTGCCAAATGGAGTGGGAAAGCTTTTCGCTAAGCTAGAGATGACAAGAGAAGCAGAAGCGCGGCTCCGGAGCTATCCGGAGGAAAGTGCCGCTTCCCGGCGTCTTTCGGCTTGAAGAGGCGCTCCGGAGCGCTCCGCTGGCGCTCTGCTGAGCTGTGCGCGAATTAGCCGCTTCTGCGCCTCCGAGAAGCAGAGATCGCGGTTGCTTGGAAGAGGCGAAGAACGAAGCCGCAAAGAAGCGGGCTTGTGTGCGAAGCCTTCCGACTGCCGGAGGACGGTGGCTGCCGTTCTCCTGCCTCTTGAATTCACTCTCGGCAAGCGAATGGAAAGCGTTCCAGGACAACTTGCCTGGGTTTTGACTTGGTCCTGATGCGTCCCACCTTGGCAAATCTTGCTCGTCGCCAGAGGCTCCGAGATGCACAGAAGACGGTGGCAGCTGCTGAAAAGAAGGGCAGCGGTGAGTTTGTCGACAAGCAAGAACATAGGCAGCTGCCTGTGCTTGGGAAGGAGCAGCTGCCTGGTTTTGGCAATTGCCTTCACAGCGCCCAGAAGCCCGGTGCTCTGTTGCTTTGTTTTTCGCAGTCAGTCAATTGCACACTAGTGAAGCTGAGCCAGGCTCTTCAGCTTTTGCTGCTTTTGAGCATCTGTGCTCCACTTAGGCTCTGTGACATCTCTGGAGGTGGTTTGCCTCGGCCAGGCTGGAAAGTGCCCGCTAGTACCTAGAGCTGGGCAGGAGAGGGCAGAGAGCACTTCCATCTGACAGCAGGTTGCAGATTGCCTCGGAAAGAGCCGTGTCCTTGGAATGTGCAGCAAATCCTCTTTCTTTGCAAACCGTGGTTAGTGTGCAGTGCAGGTACGCTCTCCCCTTGCCAAATGGAGTGGGAAAGCTTTTCGCTAAGATAGCGATGACTAGAGAAGCAGAAGCGCGGCTCCGGAGCTATCCGGAGGAAAGTGCCGCTTCCCGGCGTCTTTCGGCTTGAAGCGGCGCTCCGGAGCGCTCCGCTGGCGCTCTGCTGAGCTGTGCGCGAATTAGCCGCTTCTGCGCCTCCGAGAAGCAGAGATCGCGGTTGCTTGGAAGAGGCGAAGAACGAAGCCGCAAAGAAGCGGGCTTGTGTGCGAAGCCTTCCGACTGCCGGAGGACGGTGGCTGCCGTTCTCCTGCCTCTTGAATTCACTCTCGGCAAGCGAATGGAAAGCGTTCCAGGACAACTTGCCTGGGTTTTGACTTGGTCCTGATGCCTCCCACCTTGGCAAGTCTTGCTCGTCGCCAGAGGCTCCGAGATGCACAGAAGACGGTGGCAGCTGCTGAAAAGAAGGGCAGCGGTGAGTTTGTCGACAAGCAAGAACATAGGCAGCTGCCTGTGCTTGGGAAGGAGCAGCTGCCTGGTTTTGGCAATTGCCTTCACAGCGCCCAGAAGCCCGGTGCTCTGCTGCTTTGTTTTTCGCAGTCAGTCAATTGCACACTAGTGAAGCTGAGCCAGGCTCTTCAGCTTTGCTGCTTTTGAGCATCAGTGCTCCACTTAGGCTCTGTGACATCTCTCGAGGTTGTTTGCCTCGGCCAGGCTGGCAAGTGCCCGCTAGTACCTAGAGCTGGGCAGGAGAGGGCAGAGAGCACTTCCATCTGACAGCAGGTTGCAGATTGCCTCGGAAAGAGCCGTGTCCTTGGAATGTGCAGCAAATCCTCTTTCTTTGCAAACCGCGGTTAGTGTGCAGTGTAGGTACACTCTCCCCTTGCCAAATGGAGTGGGAAAGCTTTTCGCTAAGCTAGAGATGACTAGAGAAGCAGAAGCGCGGCTCCGGAGCTATCCGGAGGAAAGTGCCGCTTCCCGGCGTCTTTCGGCTTGAAGAGGCGCTCCGGAGCGCTCCGCTGGCGCTCTGCTGAGCTGTGCGCGAATTAGCCGCTTCTGCGCCTCCGAGAAGCAGAGATCGCGGTTGCTTGGAAGAGGCGAAGAACGAAGCCGCAAAGAAGCGGGCTTGTGTGCGAAGCCTTCCGACTGCCGGAGGACGGTGGCTGCCGTTCTCCTGCCTCTTGAATTCACTCTCGGCAAGCGAATGGAAAGCGTTCCAGGACAACTTGCCTGGGTTTTGACTTGGTCCTGATGCCTCCCACCTTGGCAAGTCTTGCTCGTCGCCAGAGGCTCCGAGATGCACAGAAGACGGTGGCAGCTGCTGAAAAGAAGGGCAGCGGTGAGTTTGTCGACAAGCAAGAACATAGGCAGCTGCCTGTGCTTGGGAAGGAGCAGCTGCCTGGTTTTGGCAATTGCCTTCACAGCGCCCAGAAGCCCGGTGCTCTGCTGCTTTGTTTTTCGCAGTCAGTCAATTGCACACTAGTGAAGCTGAGCCAGGCTCTTCAGCTTTGCTGCTTTTGAGCATCTGTGCTCCACTTAGGCTCTGTGACATCTCTCGAGGTTGTTTGCCTCGCCCAGGCTGGAAAGTGCCCGCTAGTACCTAGTGCTGGGCAGGAGAGGGCAGAGAGCACTTCCATCTGACAGCAGGTTGCAGATTGCCTCGGAAAGAGCCGTGTCCTTGGAATGTGCAGCAAATCCTCTTTCTTTGCAAACCGCGGTTAGTGTGCAGTGTAGGTACACTCTCCCCTTGCCAAATGGAGTGGGAAAGCTTTTCGCTAAGCTAGAGATGACTAGAGAAGCAGAAGCGCGGCTCCGGAGCTATCCGGAGGAAAGTGCCGCTTCCCGGCGTCTTTCGGCTTGAAGAGGCGCTCCGGAGCGCTCCGCTGGCGCTCTGCTGAGCTGTGCGCGAATTAGCCGCTTCTGCGCCTCCGAGAAGCAGAGATCGCGGTTGCTTGGAAGAGGCGAAGAACGAAGCCGCAAAGAAGCGGGCTTGTGTGCGAAGCCTTCCGACTGCCGGAGGACGGTGGCTGCCGCTCTCCTGCCTCTTGAATTCACTCTCGGCAAGCGAATGGAAAGCGTTCCAGGACAACTTGCCTGGGTTTTGACTTGGTCCTGATGCGTCCCACCTTGGCAAATCTTGCTCGTCGCCAGAGGCTCCGAGATGCACAGAAGACGGTGGCAGCTGCTGAAAAGAAGGGCAGCGGTGAGTTTGTCGACAAGCAAGAACATAGGCAGCTGCCTGTGCTTGGGAAGGAGCAGCTGCCTGGTTTTGGCAATTGCCTTCACAGCGCCCAGAAGCCCGGTGCTCTGCTGCTTTGTTTTTCGCAGTCAGTCAATTGCACACTAGTGAAGCTGAGCCAGGCTCTTCAGCTTTGCTGCTTTTGAGCATCTGTGCTCCACTTAGGCTCTGTGACATCTCTCGAGGTTGTTTGCCTCGGCCAGGCTGGAAAGTGCCCACCAGTACCTAGTGCTGGGCAGGAGAGGGCAGAGAGCACTTCCATCTGACAGCAGGTTGCAGATTGCCTCGAAAGAGCCGTGTCCTTGGAATGTGCAGCAAATCCTCTTTCTTTGCAAACCGCGGTTAGTGTGCAGTGTAGGTACACTCTCCCCTTGCCAAATGGAGTGGGAAAGCTTTTCGCTAAGCTAGAGATGACAAGAGAAGCAGAAGCGCGGCTCCGGAGCTATCCGGAGGAAAGTGCCGCTTCCCGGCGTCTTTCGGCTTGAAGAGGCGCTCCGGAGCGCTCCGCTGGCGCTCTGCTGAGCTGTGCGCGAATTAGCCGCTTCTGCGCCTCCGAGAAGCAGAGATCGCGGTTGCTTGGAAGAGGCGAAGAACGAAGCCGCAAAGAAGCGGGCTTGTGTGCGAAGCCTTCCGACTGCCGGAGGACGGTGGCTGCCGTTCTCCTGCCTCTTGAATTCACTCTCGGCAAGCGAATGGAAAGCGTTCCAGGACAACTTGCCTGGGTTTTGACTTGGTCCTGATGCGTCCCACCTTGGCAAATCTTGCTCGTCGCCAGAGGCTCCGAGATGCACAGAAGACGGTGGCAGCTGCTGAAAAGAAGGGCAGCGGTGAGTTTGTCGACAAGCAAGAACATAGGCAGCTGCCTGTGCTTGGGAAGGAGCAGCTGCCTGGTTTTGGCAATTGCCTTCACAGCGCCCACGAGCCCGGTGCTCTGCTGCTTTGTTTTTCGCAGTCAGTCAATTGCACACTAGTGAAGCTGAGCCAGGCTCTTCAGCTTTGCTGCTTTTGAGCATCTGTGCTCCACTTAGGCTCTGTGACATCTCTGGAGGTGGTTTGCCTCGGCCAGGCTGGAAAGTGCCCGCTAGTACCTAGAGCTGGGCAGGAGAGGGCAGAGAGCACTTCCATCTGACAGCAGGTTGCAGATTGCCTCGGAAAGAGCCGTGTCCTTGGAATGTGCAGCAAATCCTCTTTCTTTGCAAACCGCGGTTAGTGTGCAGTGTAGGTACACTCTCCCCTTGCCAAATGGAGTGGGAAAGCTTTTCGCTAAGCTAGAGATGACTAGAGAAGCAGAAGCGCGGCTCCGGAGCTATCCGGAGGAAAGTGCCGCTTCCCGGCGTCTTTCGGCTTGAAGAGGCGCTCCGGAGCGCTCCGCTGGCGCTCTGCTGAGCTGTGCGCGAATTAGCCGCTTCTGCGCCTCCGAGAAGCAGAGATCGCGGTTGCTTGGAAGAGGCGAAGAACGAAGCCGCAAAGAAGCGGGCTTGTGTGCGAAGCCTTCCGACTGCCGGAGGACGGTGGCTGCCGCTCTCCTGCCTCTTGAATTCACTCTCGGCAAGCGAATGGAAGCGTTCCAGGACAACTTGCCTGGGTTTTGACTTGGTCCTGATGCGTCCCACCTTGGCAAGTCTTGCTCGTCGCCAGAGGCTCCGAGATGCACAGAAGACGGTGGCAGCTGCTGAAAAGAAGGGCAGCGGTGAGTTTGTCGACAAGCAAGAACATAGGCAGCTGCCTGTGCTTGGGAAGGAGCAGCTGCCTGGTTTTGGCAATTGCCTTCACAGCGCCCAGAAGCCCGGTGCTCTGCTGCTTTGTTTTTCGCAGTCAGTCAATTGCACACTAGTGAAGCTGAGCCAGGCTCTTCAGCTTTGCTGCTTTTGAGCATCTGTGCTCCACTTATGCTCTGTGACATCTCTGGAGGTGGTTTGCCTCGGCCAGGCTGGAAAGTGCCCGCTAGTACCTAGTGCTGGGCAGGAGAGGGCAGAGAGCACTTCCATCTGACAGCAGGTTGCAGATTGCCTCGGAAAGAGCCGTGTCCTTGGAATGTGCAGCAAATCCTCTTTCTTTGCAAACCGTGGTTAGTGTGCAGTGCAGGTACGCTCTCCCCTTGCCAAATGGAGTGGGAAAGCTTTTCGCTAAGATAGCGATGACTAGAGAAGCAGAAGCGCGGCTCCGGAGCTATCCGGAGGAAAGTGCCGCTTCCCGGCGTCTTTCGGCTTGAAGCGGCGCTCCGGAGCGCTCCGCTGGCGCTCTGCTGAGCTGTGCGCGAATTAGCCGCTTCTGCGCCTCCGAGAAGCAGAGATCGCGGTTGCTTGGAAGAGGCGAAGAACGAAGCCGCAAAGAAGCGGGGCTTGTGTGCGAAGCCTTCCGACTGCCGGAGGACGGTGGCTGCCGTTCTCCTGCCTCTTGAATTCACTCTCGGCAAGCGAATGGAAAGCGTTCCAGGACAACTTGCCTGGGTTTGACTTGGTCCTGATGCCTCCACCTTGGCAAGTCTTGCTCGTCGCCAGAGGCTCCGAGATGCACAGAAGACGGTGGCAGCTGCTGAAAAGAAGGGCAGCGGTGAGTTTGTCGACAAGCAAGAACATAGGCAGCTGCCTGTGCTTGGGAAGGAGCAGCTGCCTGGTTTTGGCAATTGCCTTCACAGCGCCCAGAAGCCCGGTGCTCTGCTGCTTTGTTTTTCGCAGTCAGTCAATTGCACACTAGTGAAGCTGAGCCAGGCTCTTCAGCTTTGCTGCTTTTGAGCATCAGTGCTCCACTTAGGCTCTGTGACATCTCTCGAGGTTGTTTGCCTCGGCCAGGCTGGCAAGTGCCGCTAGTACCTAGAGCTGGGCAGGAGAGGGCAGAGAGCACTTCCATCTGACAGCAGGTTGCAGATTGCCTCGGAAAGAGCCGTGTCCTTGGAATGTGCAGCAAATCCTCTTTCTTTGCAAACCGCGGTTAGTGTGCAGTGTAGGTACACTCTCCCCTTGCCAAATGGAGTGGGAAAGCTTTTCGCTAAGCTAGAGATGACTAGAGAAGCAGAAGCGCGGCTCCGGAGCTATCCGGAGGAAAGTGCCGCTTCCCGGCGTCTTTCGGCTTGAAGAGGCGCTCCGGAGCGCTCCGCTGGCGCTCTGCTGAGCTGTGCGCGAATTAGCCGCTTCTGCGCCTCCGAGAAGCAGAGATCGCGGTTGCTTGGAAGAGGCGAAGAACGAAGCCGCAAAGAAGCGGGCTTGTGTGCGAAGCCTTCCGACTGCCGGAGGACGGTGGCTGCCGCTCTCCTGCCTCTTGAATTCACTCTCGGCAAGCGAATGGAAAGCGTTCCAGGACAACTTGCCTGGGTTTTGACTTGGTCCTGATGCGTCCCACCTTGGCAAATCTTGCTCGTCGCCAGAGGCTCCGAGATGCACAGAAGACGGTGGCAGCTGCTGAAAAGAAGGGCAGCGGTGAGTTTGTCGACAAGCAAGAACATAGGCAGCTGCCTGTGCTTGGGAAGGAGCAGCTGCCTGGTTTTGGCAATTGCCTTCACAGCGCCCACTAGCCCGGTGCTCTGCTGCTTTGTTTTTCGCAGTCAGTCAATTGCACACTAGTGAAGCTGAGCCAGGCTCTTCAGCTTTGCTGCTTTTGAGCATCTTGTGCTCCACTTATGCTCTGTGACATCTCTGGAGGTTGTTTGCCTCGGCCAGGCTGGCAAGTGCCCGCTAGTACCTAGAGCTGGGCAGGAGAGGGCAGAGAGCACTTCCATCTGACAGCAGGTTGCAGATTGCCTCGGAAAGAGCCGTGTCCTTGGAATGTGCAGCAAATCCTCTTTCTTTGCAAACCGCGGTTAGTGTGCAGTGTAGGTACACTCTCCCCTTGCCAAATGGAGTGGGAAAGCTTTTCGCTAAGCTAGAGATGACTAGAGAAGCAGAAGCGCGGCTCCGGAGCTATCCGGAGGAAAGTGCCGCTTCCCGGCGTCTTTCGGCTTGAAGAGGCGCTCCGGAGTGCTCCGCTGGCGCTCTGCTGAGCTGTGCGCGAATTAGCCGCTTCTGCGCCTCCGAGAAGCAGAGATCGCGGTTGCTTGGAAGAGGCGAAGAACGAAGCCGCAAAGAAGCGGGCTTGTGTGCGAAGCCTTCCGACTGCCGGAGGACGGTGGCTGCCGCTCTCCTGCCTGTTGAATTCACTCTCGGCAAGCGAATGGAAAGCGTTCCAGGGACAACTTGCCTGGGTTTTGACTTGGTCCTGATGCGTCCCACCTTGGCAAGTCTTGCTCGTCGCCAGAGGCTCCGAGATGCACAGAAGACGGTGGCAGCTGCTGAAAAGAAGGGCAGCGGTGAGTTTGTCGACAAGCAAGAACATAGGCAGCTGCCTGTGCTTGGGAAGGAGCAGCTGCCTGGTTTTGGCAATTGCCTTCACAGCGCCCAGAAGCCCGGTGCTCTGCTGCTTTGTTTTTCGCAGTCAGTCAATTGCACACTAGTGAAGCTGAGCCAGGCTCTTCAGCTTTGCTGCTTTTGAGCATCAGTGCTCCACTTAGGCTCTGTGACATCTCTCGAGGTTGTTTGCCTCGGCCAGGCTGGCAAGTGCCCGCTAGTACCTAGAGCTGGGCAGGAGAGGGCAGAGAGCACTTCCATCTGACAGCAGGTTGCAGATTGCCTCGGAAAGAGCCGTGTCCTTGGAATGTGCAGCAAATCCTCTTTCTTTGCAAACCGCGGTTAGTGTGCAGTGTAGGTACACTCTCCCTTGCCAAATGGAGTGGGAAAGCTTTTCGCTAAGCTAGAGATGACTAGAGAAGCAGAAGCGCGGCTCCGGAGCTATCCGGAGGAAAGTGCCGCTTCCCGGCGTCTTTCGGCTTGAAGAGGCGCTCCGGAGCGCTCCGCTGGCGCTCTGCTGAGCTGTGCGCGAATTAGCCGCTTCTGCGCCTCCGAGAAGCAGAGATCGCGGTTGCTTGAAGAGGCGAAGAACGAAGCCGCAAAGAAGCGGGCTTGTGTGCGAAGCCTTCGACTGCCGGAGGACGGTGGCTGCCGCTCTCCTGCCTCTTGAATTCACTCTCGGCAAGCGAATGGAAAGCGTTCCAGGACAACTTGCCTGGGTTTTGACTTGGTCCTGATGCGTCCCACCTTGGCAAATCTTGCTCGTCGCCAGAGGCTCCGAGATGCACAGAAGACGGTGGCAGCTGCTGAAAAGAAGGGCAGCGGTGAGTTTGTCGACAAGCAAGAACATAGGCAGCTGCCTGTGCTTGGGAAGGAGCAGCTGCCTGGTTTTGGCAATTGCCTTCACAGCGCCCAGAAGCCCGGTGCTCTGCTGCTTTGTTTTTCGCAGTCAGTCAATTGCACACTAGTGAAGCTGAGCCAGGCTCTTCAGCTTTGCTGCTTTTGAGCATCTGTGCTCCACTTAGGCTCTGTGACATCTCTCGAGGTTGTTTGCCTCGGCCAGGCTGGAAAGTGCCCACCAGTACCTAGTGCTGGGCAGGAGAGGGCAGAGAGCACTTCCATCTGACAGCAGGTTGCAGATTGCCTCGGAAAGAGCCGTGTCCTTGGAATGTGCAGCAAATCCTCTTTCTTTGCAAACCGCGGTTAGTGTGCAGTGTAGGTACACTCTCCCCTTGCCAAATGGAGTGGGAAAGCTTTTCGCTAAGCTAGAGATGACAAGAGAAGCAGAAGCGCGGCTCCGGAGCTATCCGGAGGAAAGTGCCGCTTCCCGGCGTCTTTCGGCTTGAAGAGGCGCTCCGGAGCGCTCCGCTGGCGCTCTGCTGAGCTGTGCGCGAATTAGCCGCTTCTGCGCCTCCGAGAAGCAGAGATCGCGGTTGCTTGGAAGAGGCGAAGAACGAAGCCGCAAAGAAGCGGGCTTGTGTGCGAAGCCTTCCGACTGCCGGAGGACGGTGGCTGCCGTTCTCCTGCCTCTTGAATTCACTCTCGGCAAGCGAATGGAAAGCGTTCCAGGACAACTTGCCTGGTTTTGACTTGGTCCTGATGCGTCCCACCTTGGCAAATCTTGCTCGTCGCCAGAGGCTCCGAGATGCACAGAAGACGGTGGCAGCTGCTGAAAAGAAGGGCAGCGGTGAGTTTGTCGACAAGCAAGAACATAGGCAGCTGCCTGTGCTTGGGAAGGAGCAGCTGCCTGGTTTTGGCAATTGCCTTCACAGCGCCCACGAGCCCGGTGCTCTGCTGCTTTGTTTTTCGCAGTCAGTCAATTGCACACTAGTGAAGCTGAGCCAGGCTCTTCAGCTTTGCTGCTTTTGAGCATCTGTGCTCCACTTAGGCTCTGTGACATCTCTGGAGGTGGTTTGCCTCGGCCAGGCTGGAAAGTGCCCGCTAGTACCTAGAGCTGGGCAGGAGAGGGCGAGAGAGCACTTCCATCTGACAGCAGGTTGCAGATTGCCTCGGAAAGAGCCGTGTCCTTGGAATGTGCAGCAAATCCTCTTTCTTTGCAAACCGCGGTTAGTGTGCAGTGTAGGTACACTCTCCCCTTGCCAAATGGAGTGGGAAAGCTTTTCGCTAAGCTAGAGATGACTAGAGAAGCAGAAGCGCGGCTCCGGAGCTATCCGGAGGAAAGTGCCGCTTCCCGGCGTCTTTCGGCTTGAAGAGGCGCTCCGGAGCGCTCCGCTGGCGCTCTGCTGAGCTGTGCGCGAATTAGCCGCTTCTGCGCCTCCGAGAAGCAGAGATCGCGGTTGCTTGGAAGAGGCGAAGAACGAAGCCGCAAAGAAGCGGGCTTGTGTGCGAAGCCTTCCGACTGCCGGAGGACGGTGGCTGCCGCTCTCCTGCCTCTTGAATTCACTCTCGGCAAGCGAATGGAAAGCGTTCCAGGACAACTTGCCTGGGTTTTGACTTGGTCCTGATGCGTCCCACCTTGGCAAGTCTTGCTCGTCGCCAGAGGCTCCGAGATGCACAGAAGACGGTGGCAGCTGCTGAAAAGAAGGGCAGCGGTGAGTTTGTCGACAAGCAAGAACATAGGCAGCTGCCTGTGCTTGGGAAGGAGCAGCTGCCTGGTTTTGGCAATTGCCTTCACAGCGCCCAGAAGCCCGGTGCTCTGCTGCTTTGTTTTTCGCAGTCAGTCAATTGCACACTAGTGAAGCTGAGCCAGGCTCTTCAGCTTTGCTGCTTTTGAGCATCTGTGCTCCACTTATGCTCTGTGACATCTCTGGAGGTGGTTTGCCTCGGCCAGGCTGGCAAGTGCCCGCTAGTACCTAGTGCTGGGCAGGAGAGGGCAGAGAGCACTTCCATCTGACAGCAGGTTGCAGATTGCCTCGGAAAGAGCCGTGTCCTTGGAATGTGCAGCAATCCTCTTTCTTTGCAAACCGTGGTTAGTGTGCAGTGCAGTACGCTCTCCCCTTGCCAAATGGAGTGGGAAAGCTTTTCGCTAAGATAGCGATGACTAGAGAAGCAGAAGCGCGGCTCCGGAGCTATCCGGAGGAAAGTGCCGCTTCCCGGCGTCTTTCGGCTTGAAGCGGCGCTCCGGAGCGCTCCGCTGGCGCTCTGCTGAGCTGTGCGCGAATTAGCCGCTTCTGCGCCTCCGAGAAGCAGAGATCGCGGTTGCTTGGAAGAGGCGAAGAACGAAGCCGCAAAGAAGCGGGCTTGTGTGCGAAGCCTTCCGACTGCCGGAGGACGGTGGCTGCCGTTCTCCTGCCTCTTGGAATTCACTCTCGGCAAGCGAATGGAAAGCGTTCCAGGACAACTTGCCTGGGTTTTGACTTGGTCCTGATGCCTCCCACCTTGGCAAGTCTTGCTCGTCGCCAGAGGCTCCGAGATGCACAGAAGACGGTGGCAGCTGCTGAAAAGAAGGGCAGCGGTGAGTTTGTCGACAAGCAAGAACATAGGCAGCTGCCTGTGCTTGGGAAGGAGCAGCTGCCTGGTTTTGGCAATTGCCTTCACAGCGCCCAGAAGCCCGGTGCTCTGCTGCTTTGTTTTTCGCAGTCAGTCAATTGCACACTAGTGAAGCTGAGCCAGGCTCTTCAGCTTTGCTGCTTTTGAGCATCAGTGCTCCACTTAGGCTCTGTGACATCTCTCGAGGTTGTTTGCCTCGGCCAGGCTGGCAAGTGCCCGCTAGTACCTAGAGCTGGGCAGGAGAGGGCAGAGAGCACTTCCATCTGACAAGCAGGTTGCAGATTGCCTCGGAAAGAGCCGTGTCCTTGGAATGTGCAGCAAATCCTCTTTCTTTGCAAACCGCGGTTAGTGTGCAGTGTAGGTACACTCTCCCCTTGCCAAATGGAGTGGGAAAGCTTTTCGCTAAGCTAGAGATGACTAGAGAAGCAGAAGCGCGGCTCCGGAGCTATCCGGAGGAAAGTGCCGCTTCCCGGCGTCTTTCGGCTTGAAGAGGCGCTCCGGAGCGCTCCGCTGGCGCTCTGCTGAGCTGTGCGCGAATTAGCCGCTTCTGCGCCTCCGAGAAGCAGAGATCGCGGTTGCTTGGAAGAGGCGAAGAACGAAGCCGCAAAGAAGCGGGCTTGTGTGCGAAGCCTTCCGACTGCCGGAGGACGGTGGGCTGCCGCTCTCCTGCCTCTTGAATTCACTCTCGGCAAGCGAATGGAAAGCGTTCCAGGACAACTTGCCTGGTTTTGACTTGGTCCTGATGCGTCCCACCTTGGCAAGTCTTGCTCGTCGCCAGAGGCTCCGAGATGCACAGAAGACGGTGGCAGCTGCTGAAAAGAAGGGCAGCGGTGAGTTTGTCGACAAGCAAGAACATAGGCAGCTGCCTGTGCTTGGGAAGGAGCAGCTGCCTGGTTTTGGCAATTGCTTCACAGCGCCCAGAAGCCCGGTGCTCTGCTGCTTTGTTTTTCGCAGTCAGTCAATTGCACACTAGTGAAGCTGAGCCAGGCTCTTCAGCTTTGCTGCTTTTGAGCATCTGTGCTCCACTTAGGCTTCTGTGACATCTCTCGAGGTTGTTTGCCTCGGCCAGGCTGGAAGTGCCCACCAGTACCTAGTGCTGGGCAGGAGAGGGCAAGAGAGCACTTCCATCTGACAGCAGGTTGCAGATTGCCTCGGAAAGAGCCGTGTCCTTGGAATGTGCAGCAAATCCTCTTTCTTTGCAAACCGCGGTTAGTGTGCAGTGTAGGTACACTCTCCCTTGCCAAATGGAGTGGGAAAGCTTTTCGCTAAGCTAGAGATGACAAGAGAAGCAGAAGCGCGGCTCCGGAGCTATCCGGAGGAAAGTGCCGCTTCCCGGCGTCTTTCGGCTTGAAGAGGCGCTCCGGAGCGCTCCGCTGGCGCTCTGCTGAGCTGTGCGCGAATTAGCCGCTTCTGCGCCTCCGAGAAGCAGAGATCGCGGTTGCTTGGAAGAGGCGAAGAACGAAGCCGCAAAGAAGCGGGCTTGTGTGCGAAGCCTTCCGACTGCCGGAGGACGGTGGCTGCCGTTCTCTGCCTCTTGAATTCACTCTCGGCAAGCGAATGGAAAGCGTTCCAGGACAACTTGCCTGGGTTTTGACTTGGTCCTGATGCGTCCCACCTTGGCAAATCTTGCTCGTCGCCAGAGGCTCCGAGATGCACAGAAGACGGTGGCAGCTGCTGAAAAGAAGGGCAGCGGTGAGTTTGTCGACAAGCAAGAACATAGGCAGCTGCCTGTGCTTGGGAAGGAGCAGCTGCCTGGTTTTGGCAATTGCCTTCACAGCGCCCACGAGCCCGGTGCTCTGCTGCTTTGTTTTTCGCAGTCAGTCAATTGCACACTAGTGAAGCTGAGCCAGGCTCTTCAGCTTTGCTGCTTTTGAGCATCTGTGCTCCACTTAGGCTCTGTGACATCTCTGGAGGTGGTTTGCCTCGGCCAGGCTGGAAAGTGCCCGCTAGTACCTAGTGCTGGGCAGGAGAGGGCAGAGAGCACTTCCATCTGACAGCAGGTTGCAGATTGCCTCGGAAAGAGCCGTGTCCTTGGAATGTGCAGCAAATCCTCTTTCTTTGCAAACCGCGGTTAGTGTGCAGTGTAGGTACACTCTCCCCTTGCCAAATGGAGTGGGAAAGCTTTTCGCTAAGCTAGAGATGACTAGAGAAGCAGAAGCGCGGCTCCGGAGCTATCCGGAGGAAAGTGCCGCTTCCCGGCGTCTTTCGGCTTGAAGCGGCGCTCCGGAGCGCTCCGCTGGCGCTCTGCTGAGCTGTGCGCGAATTAGCCGCTTCTGCGCCTCCGAGAAGCAGAGATCGCGGTTGCTTGGAAGAGGCGAAGAACGAAGCCGCAAAGAAGCGGGCTTGTGTGCGAAGCCTTCCGACTGCCGGAGGGACGGTGGCTGCCGCTCTCCTGCCTCTTGAATTCACTCTCGGCAAGCGAATGGAAAGCGTTCCAGGACAACTTGCCTGGGTTTTGACTTGGTCCTGATGCGTCCCACCTTGGCAAGTCTTGCTCGTCGCCAGAGGCTCCGAGATGCTCAGAAGACGGTGGCAGCTGCTGAAAAGAAGGGCAGCGGTGAGTTTGTCGACAAGCAAGAACATAGGCAGCTGCCTGTGCTTGGGAAGGAGCAGCTGCCTGGTTTTGGCAATTGCCTTCACAGCGCCCAGAAGCCCGGTGCTCTGCTGCTTTGTTTTTCGCAGTCAGTCAATTGCACACTAGTGAAGCTGAGCCAGGCTCTTCAGCTTTGCTGCTTTTGAGCATCTGTGCTCCACTTAGGCTCTGTGACATCTCTCGAGGTTGTTTGCCTCGCCCAGGCTGGAAAGTGCCCGCTAGTACCTAGTGCTGGGCAGGAGAGGGCAGAGAGCACTTCCATCTGACAGCAGGTTGCAGATTGCCTCGGAAAGAGCCGTGTCCTTGGAATGTGCAGCAAATACTCTTTCTTTGCAAACCGCGGTTAGTGTGCAGTGTAGGTACACTCTCCCCTTGCCAAATGGAGTGGGAAAGCTTTTCGCTAAGCTAGAGATGACTAGAGAAGCAGAAGCGCGGCTCCGGAGCTATCCGGAGGAAAGTGCCGCTTCCCGGCGTCTTTCGGCTTGAAGAGGCGCTCCGGAGTGCTCCGCTGGCGCTCTGCTGAGCTGTGCGCGAATTAGCCGCTTCTGCGCCTCCGAGAAGCAGAGATCGCGGTTGCTTGGAAGAGGCGAAGAACGAAGCCGCAAAGAAGCGGGCTTGTGTGCGAAGCCTTCCGACTGCTGGAGGACGGTGGCTGCCGCTCTCCTGCCTCTTGAATTCACTCTCGGCAAGCGAATGGAAAGCGTTCCAGGACAACTTGCCTGGGTTTTGACTTGGTCCTGATGCCTCCCACCTTGGCAAATCTTGCTCGTCGCCAGAGGCTCCGAGATGCACAGAAGACGGTGGCAGCTGCTGAAAAGAAGGGCAGCGGTGAGTTTGTCGACAAGCAAGAACATAGGCAGCTGCCTGTGCTTGGGAAGGAGCAGCTGCCTGGTTTTGGCAATTGCCTTCACAGCGCCCACTAGCCCGGTGCTCTGCTGCTTTGTTTTTCGCAGTCAGTCAATTGCACACTAGTGAAGCTGAGCCAGGCTCTTCAGCTTTGCTGCTTTTGAGCATCTGTGCTCCACTTATGCTCTGTGACATCTCTGGAGGTTGTTTGCCTCGCCCAGGCTGGAAAGTGCCCGCTAGTACCTAGAGCTGGGCAGGAGAGGGCAGAGAGCACTTCCATCTGACAGCAGGTTGCAGATTGCCTCGGAAAGAGCCGTGTCCTTGGAATGTGCAGCAAATCCTCTTTCTTTGCAAACCGCGGTTAGTGTGCAGTGTAGGTACACTCTCCCCTTGCCAAATGGAGTGGGAAAGCTTTTCGCTAAGCTAGAGATGACTAGAGAAGCAGAAGCGCGGCTCCGGAGCTATCCGGAGGAAAGTGCCGCTTCCCGGCGTCTTTCGGCTTGAAGCGGCGCTCCGGAGCGCTGCGCTGCCGCTCTACTGAGCTGTGCGCGAATTAGCCGCTTCTGCGCCTCCGAGAAGCAGAGATCGCGGTTGCTTGGAAGAGGCGAAGAACGAAGCCGCAAAGAAGCGGGCTTGTGTGCGAAGCCTTCCGACTGCCGGAGGACGGTGGCTGCCGCTCTCCTGCCTCTTGAATTCACTCTCGGCAAGCGAATGGAAAGCGTTCCAGGACAACTTGCCTGGGTTTTGACTTGGTCCTGATGCCTCCCACCTTGGTAAGTCTTGCTCGTCGCCAGAGGCTCCGAGATGCACAGAAGACGGTGGCAGCTGCTGAAAAGAAGGGCAGCGGTGAGTTTGTCGACAAGCAAGAACATAGGCAGCTGCCTGTGCTTGGGAAGGAGCAGCTGCCTGGTTTTGGCAATTGCCTTCACAGCGCCCAGAAGCCCGGTGCTCTGCTGCTTTGTTTTTCGCAGTCAGTCAATTGCACACTAGTGAAGCTGAGCCAGGCTCTTCAGCTTTGCTGCTTTTGAGCATCTGTGCTCCACTTAGGCTCTGTGACATCTCTGGAGGTTGTTTGCCTCGC
This sequence comes from Anomalospiza imberbis, assembly GCF_031753505.1. NCBI lineage: Eukaryota > Metazoa > Chordata > Aves > Passeriformes > Viduidae > Anomalospiza > Anomalospiza imberbis. The sequence goes on from NW_027100033.1 coordinate 16,766, forward strand.
CCAGGCTGGAAAGTGCCCGCTAGTACCTAGTGCTGGGCAGGAGAGGGCAGAGAGCACTTCCATCTGACAGCAGGTTGCAGATTGCCTCGGAAAGAACCGTGTCCTTGGAATGTGCAGCAAATCCTCTTTCTTTGCAAACCGCGGTTAGTGTGCAGTGTAGGTACACTCTCCCCTTGCCAAATGGAGTGGGAAAGCTTTTCGCTAAGCTAGAGATGACTAGAGAAGCAGAAGCGCGGCTCCGGAGCTATCCGGAGGAAAGTGCCGCTTCCCGGCGTCTTTCGGCTTGAAGAGGTGCTCCGGAGCGCTCCGCTGGCGCTCTGCTGAGCTGTGCGCGAATTAGCCGCTTCTGCGCCTCCGAGAAGCAGAGATCGCGGTTGCTTGGAAGAGGCGAAGAACGAAGCCGCAAAGAAGCGGGCTTGTGTGCGAAGCCTTCCGACTGCCGGAGGACGGTGGCTGCCGCTCTCCTGCCTCTTGAATTCACTCTCGGCAAGCGAATGGAAAGCGTTCCAGGACAACTTGCCTGGGTTTTGACTTGGTCCTGATGCCTCCCACCTTGGCACGTCTTGCTCGTCGCCAGAGGCTCCGAGATGCACAGAAGACGGTGGCAGCTGCTGAAAAGAAGGGCAGCGGTGAGTTTGTCGACAAGCAAGAACATAGGCAGCTGCCTGTGCTTGGGAAGGAGCAGCTGCCTGGTTTTGGCAATTGCCTTCACAGCGCCCAGAAGCCCGGTGCTCTGCTGCTTTGTTTTTCGCAGTCAGTCAATTGCACACTAGTGAAGCTGAGCCCGGCTCTTCAGCTTTGCTGCTTTTGAGCATCTGTGCTCCACTTAGGCTCTGTGACATCTCTCGAGGTTGTTTGCCTCGGCCAGGCTGGAAAGTGCCCGCTAGTACCTAGAGCTGGGCAGGAGAGGGCAGAGAGCACTTCCATCTGACAGCAGGTTGCAGATTGCCTCGGAAAGAGCCGTGTCCTTGGAATGTGCAGCAAATCCTCTTTCTTTGCAAACCGCGGTTAGTGTGCAGTGCAGGTACGCTCTCCCCTTGCCAACTGGAGTGGGAAAGCTTTTCGCTGAGATAGAGATGACTAGAGAAGCAGAAGCGCGGCTCCGGAGCTATCCGGAGGAAAGTGCCGCTTCCCGGCGTCTTTCGGCTTGAAGCGGCGCTCCGGAGCGCTCCGCTGGCGCTCTGCTGAGCTGTGCGCGAATTAGCCGCTTCTGCGCCTCCGAGAAGCAGAGATCGCGGTTGCTTGGAAGAGGCGAAGAACGAAGCCGCAAAGAAGCGGGCTTGTGTGCGAAGCCTTCCGACTGCCGGAGGACGGTGGCTGCCGTTCTCCTGCCTCTTGAATTCACTCTCGGCAAGCGAATGGAAAGCGTTCCAGGACAACTTGCCTGGGTTTTGACTTGGTCCTGATGCCTCCCACCTTGGCAAGTCTTGCTCGTCGCCAGAGGCTCCGAGATGCACAGAAGACGGTGGCAGCTGCTGAAAAGAAGGGCAGCGGTGAGTTTGTCGACAAGCAAGAACATAGGCAGCTGCCTGTGCTTGGGAAGGAGCAGCTGCCTGGTTTTGGCAATTGCCTTCACAGCGCCCACTAGCCCGGTGCTCTGCTGCTTTGTTTTTCGCAGTCAGTCAATTGCACACTAGTGAAGCTGAGCCAGGCTCTTCAGCTTTGCTGCTTTTGAGCATCAGTGCTCCACTTAGGCTCTGTGACATCTCTCGAGGTTGTTTGCCTCGGCCAGGCTGGAAAGTGCCCGCTAGTACCTAGAGCTGGGCAGGAGAGGGCAGAGAGCACTTCCATCTGACAGCAGGTTGCAGATTGCCTCGGAAAGAGCCGTGTCCTTGGAATGTGCAGCAAATCCTCTTTCTTTGCAAACCGCGGTTAGTGTGCAGTGTAGGTACACTCTCCCCTTGCCAAATGGAGTGGGAAAGCTTTTCGCAAAGCTAGAGATGACTAGAGAAGCAGAAGCGCGGCTCCGGAGCTATCCGGAGGAAAGTGCCTCTTCCCGGCGTCTTTCGGCTTGAAGAGGTGCTCCGGAGCGCTCCGCTGGCGCTCTGCTGAGCTGTGCGCGAATTAGCCGCTTCTGCGCCTCCGAGAAGCAGAGATCGCGGTTGCTTGGAAGAGGCGAAGAACGAAGCCGCAAAGAAGCGGGCTTGTGTGCGAAGCCTTCCGACTGCCGGAGGACGGTGGCTGCCGCTCTCCTGCCTGTTGAATTCACTCTCGGCAAGCGAATGGAAAGCGTTCCAGGACAACTTGCCTGGGTTTTGACTTGGTCCTGATGCGTCTCACTTTGGCAAGTCTTGCTCGTCGCCAGAGGCTCCGAGATGCACAGAAGACGGTGGCAGCTGCTGAAAAGAAGGGCAGCGGTGAGTTTGTCGACAAGCAAGAACATAGGCAGCTGCCTGTGCTTGGGAAGGAGCAGCTGCCTGGTTTTGGCAATTGCCTTCACAGCGCCCAGAAGCCCGGTGCTCTGCTGCTTTGTTTTTCGCAGTCAGTCAATTGCACACTAGTGAAGCTGAGCCAGGCTCTTCAGCTTTGCTGCTTTTGAGCATCTGTGCTCCACTTAGGCTCTGTGACATCTCTGGAGGTTGTTTGCCTCGGCCAGGCTGGAAAGTGCCCGCTAGTACCTAGTGCTGGGCAGGAGAGGGCAGAGAGCACTTCCATCTGACAGCAGGTTGCAGATTGCCTCGGAAAGAGCCGTGTCCTTGGAATGTGCAGCAAATCCTCTTTCTTTGCAAACCGCGGTTAGTGTGCAGTGTAGGTACACTCTCCCCTTGCCAAATGGAGTGGGAAAGCTTTTCGCTAAGCTAGAGATGACTAGAGAAGCAGAAGCGCGGCTCCGGAGCTATCCGGAGGAAAGTGCCGCTTCCCGGCGTCTTTCGGCTTGAAGAGGCGCTCCGGAGTGCTCCGCTGGCGCTCTGCTGAGCTGTGCGCGAATTAGCCGCTTCTGCGCCTCCGAGAAGCAGAGATCGCGGTTGCTTGGAAGAGGCGAAGAACGAAGCCGCAAAGAAGCGGGCTTGTGTGCGAAGCCTTCCGACTGCCGGAGGACGGTGGCTGCCGCTCTCCTGCCTCTTGAATTCACTCTCGGCAAGCGAATGGAAAGCGTTCCAGGACAACTTGCCTGGGTTTTGACTTGGTCCTGATGCCTCCCACCTTGGCAAATCTTGCTCGTCGCCAGAGGCTCCGAGATGCACAGAAGACGGTGGCAGCTGCTGAAAAGAAGGGCAGCGGTGAGTTTGTCGACAAGCAAGAACATAGGCAGCTGCCTGTGCTTGGGAAGGAGCAGCTGCCTGGTTTTGGCAATTGCCTTCACAGCGCCCACTAGCCCGGTGCTCTGCTGCTTTGTTTTTCGCAGTCAGTCAATTGCACACTAGTGAAGCTGAGCCAGGCTCTTCAGCTTTGCTGCTTTTGAGCATCTGTGCTCCACTTATGCTCTGTGACATCTCTGGAGGTTGTTTGCCTCGGCCAGGCTGGAAAGTGCCCGCTAGTACCTAGAGCTGGGCAGGAGAGGGCAGAGAGCACTTCCATCTGACAGCAGGTTGCAGATTGCCTCGGAAAGAGCCGTGTCCTTGGAATGTGCAGCAAATCCTCTTTCTTTGCAAACCGCGGTTAGTGTGCAGTGTAGGTACACTCTCCCCTTGCCAAATGGAGTGGGAAAGCTTTTCGCTAAGCTAGAGATGACTAGAGAAGCAGAAGCGCGGCTCCGGAGCTATCCGGAGGAAAGTGCCGCTTCCCGGCGTCTTTCGGCTTGAAGCGGCGCTCCGGAGCGCTCCGCTGGCGCTCTGCTGAGCTGTGCGCGAATTAGCCGCTTCTGCGCCTCCGAGAAGCAGAGATCGCGGTTGCTTGGAAGAGGCGAAGAACGAAGCCGCAAAGAAGCGGGCTTGTGTGCGAAGCCTTCCGACTGCCGGAGGACGGTGGCTGCCGCTCTCCTGCCTCTTGAATTCACTCTCGGCAAGCGAATGGAAAGCGTTCCAGGACAACTTGCCTGGGTTTTGACTTGGTCCTGATGCCTCCCACCTTGGTAAGTCTTGCTCGTCGCCAGAGGCTCCGAGATGCACAGAAGACGGTGGCAGCTGCTGAAAAGAAGGGCAGCGGTGAGTTTGTCGACAAGCAAGAACATAGGCAGCTGCCTGTGCTTGGGAAGGAGCAGCTGCCTGGTTTTGGCAATTGCCTTCACAGCGCCCAGAAGCCCGGTGCTCTGCTGCTTTGTTTTCCGCAGTCAGTCAATTGCACACTAGTGAAGCTGAGCCAGGCTCTTCAGCTTTGCTGCTTTTGAGCATCTGTGCTCCACTTAGGCTCTGTGACATCTCTCGAGGTTGTTTGCCTCGGCCAGGCTGGAAAGTGCCCGCTAGTACCTAGTGCTGGGCAGGAGAGGGCAGAGAGCACTTCCATCTGACAGCAGGTTGCAGATTGCCTCGGAAAGAGCCGTGTCCTTGGAATGTGCAGCAAATCCTCTTTCTTTGCAAACCGCGGTTAGTGTGCAGTGTAGGTACACTCTCCCCTTGCCAAATGGAGTGGGAAAGCTTTTCGCTAAGCTAGAGATGACAAGAGAAGCAGAAGCGCGGCTCCGGAGCTATCCGGAGGAAAGTGCCGCTTCCCGGCGTCTTTCGGCTTGAAGAGGCGCTCCGGAGCGCTCCGCTGGCGCTCTGCTGAGCTGTGCGCCAATTAGCCGCTTCTGCGCCTCCGAGAAGCAGAGATCGCGGTTGCTTGGAAGAGGCGAAGAACGAAGTCGCAAAGAAGCGGGCTTGTGTGCGAAGCCTTCCGACTGCCGGAGGACGGTGGCTGCCGCTCTCCTGCCTCTTGAATTCACTCTCGGCAAGCGAATGGAAAGCGTTCCAGGACAACTTGCCTGGGTTTTGACTTGGTCCTGATGCCTCCCACCTTGGCAAATCTTGCTCGTCGCCAGAGGCTCCGAGATGCACAGAAGACGGTGGCAGCTGCTGAAAAGAAGGGCAGCGGTGAGTTTGTCGACAAGCAAGAACATAGGCAGCTGCCTGTGCTTGGGAAGGAGCAGCTGCCTGGTTTTGGCAATTGCCTTCACAGCGCCCAGAAGCCCGGTGCTCTGCTGCTTTGTTTTTCGCAGTCAGTCAATTGCACACTAGTGAAGCTGAGCCAGGCTCTTCAGCTTTGCTGCTTTTGAGCATCTGTGCTCCACTTAGGCTCTGTGACATCTCTGGAGGTTGTTTGCCTCGGCCAGGCTGGAAAGTGCCCGCTAGTACCTAGTGCTGGGCAGGAGAGGGCAGAGAGCACTTCCATCTGACAGCAGGTTGCAGATTGCCTCGGAAAGAACCGTGTCCTTGGAATGTGCAGCAAATCCTCTTTCTTTGCAAACCGCGGTTAGTGTGCAGTGTAGGTACACTCTCCCCTTGCCAAATGGAGTGGGAAAGCTTTTCGCTAAGCTAGAGATGACTAGAGAAGCAGAAGCGCGGCTCCGGAGCTATCCGGAGGAAAGTGCCGCTTCCCGGCGTCTTTCGGCTTGAAGCGGCGCTCCGGAGCGCTCCGCTGGCGCTCTGCTGAGCTGTGCGCGAATTAGCCGCTTCTGCGCCTCCGAGAAGCAGAGATCGCGGTTGCTTGGAAGAGGCGAAGAACGAAGCCGCAAAGAAGCGGGCTTGTGTGCGAAGCCTTCCGACTGCCGGAGGACGGTGGCTGCCGCTCTCCTGCCTCTTGAATTCACTCTCGGCAAGCGAATGGAAAGCGTTCCAGGACAACTTGCCTGGGTTTTGACTTGGTCCTGATGCCTCCCACCTTGGCAAATCTTGCTCGTCGCCAGAGGCTCCGAGATGCACAGAAGACGGTGGCAGCTGCTGAAAAGAAGGGCAGCGGTGAGTTTGTCGACAAGCAAGAACATAGGCAGCTGCCTGTGCTTGGGAAGGAGCAGCTGCCTGGTTTTGGCAATTGCCTTCACAGCGCCCACTAGCCCGGTGCTCTGCTGCTTTGTTTTTCGCAGTCAGTCAATTGCACACTAGTGAAGCTGAGCCAGGCTCTTCAGCTTTGCTGCTTTTGAGCATCTGTGCTCCACTTAGGCTCTGTGACATCTCTGGAGGTTGTTTGCCTCGGCCAGGCTGGAAAGTGCCCGCTAGTACCTAGAGCTGGGCAGGAGAGGGCAGAGAGCACTTCCATCTGACAGCAGGTTGCAGATTGCCTCGGAAAGAGCCGTGTCCTTGGAATGTGCAGCAAATCCTCTTTCTTTGCAAACCGTGGTTAGTGTGCAGTGCAGGTACGCTCTCCCCTTGCCAAATGGAGTGGGAAAGCTTTTCGCTAAGATAGCGATGACTAGAGAAGCAGAAGCGCGGCTCCGGAGCTATCCGGAGGAAAGTGCCGCTTCCCGGCGTCTTTCGGCTTGAAGCGGCGCTCCGGAGCGCTCCGCTGGCGCTCTGCTGAGCTGTGCGCGAATTAGCCGCTTCTGCGCCTCCGAGAAGCAGAGATCGCGGTTGCTTGGAAGAGGCGAAGAACGAAGCCGCAAAGAAGCGGGCTTGTGTGCGAAGCCTTCCGACTGCCGGAGGACGGTGGCTGCCGCTCTCCTGCCTCTTGAATTCACTCTCGGCAAGCGAATGGAAAGCGTTCCAGGACAACTTGCCTGGGTTTTGACTTGGTCCTGATGCCTCCCACCTTGGCAAATCTTGCTCGTCGCCAGAGGCTCCGAGATGCACAGAAGACGGTGGCAGCTGCTGAAAAGAAGGGCAGCGGTGAGTTTGTCGACAAGCAAGAACATAGGCAGCTGCCTGTGCTTGGGAAGGAGCAGCTGCCTGGTTTTGGCAATTGCCTTCACAGCGCCCAGAAGCCCGGTGCTCTGCTGCTTTGTTTTTCGCAGTCAGTCAATTGCACACTAGTGAAGCTGAGCCAGGCTCTTCAGCTTTGCTGCTTTTGAGCATCTGTGCTCCACTTATGCTCTGTGACATCTCTCGAGGTTGTTTGCCTCGGCCAGGCTGGAAAGTGCCCACCAGTACCTAGTGCTGGGCAGGAGAGGGCAGAGAGCACTTCCATCTGACAGCAGGTTGCAGATTGCCTCGGAAAGAGCCGTGTCCTTGGAATGTGCAGCAAATCCTCTTTCTTTGCAAACCGCGGTTAGTGTGCAGTGCAGGTACGCTCTCCCCTTGCCAAATGGAGTGGGAAAGCTTTTCGCTAAGCTAGAGATGACTAGAGAAGCAGAAGCGCGGCTCCGGAGCTATCCGGAGGAAAGTGCCGCTTCCCGGCGTCTTTCGGCTTGAAGCGGCGCTCCGGAGCGCTCCGCTGGCGCTCTGCTGAGCTGTGCGCCAATTAGCCGCTTCTGCGCCTCCGAGAAGCAGAGATCGCGGTTGCTTGGAAGAGGCGAAGAACGAAGCCGCAAAGAAGCGGGCTTGTGTGCGAAGCCTTCCGACTGCCGGAGGACGGTGGCTGCCGCTCTCCTGCCTGTTGAATTCACTCTCGGCAAGCGAATGGAAAGCGTTCCAGGACAACTTGCCTGGGTTTTGACTTGGTCCTGATGCGTCCCACCTTGGCAAATCTTGCTCGTCGCCAGAGGCTCCGAGATGCACAGAAGACGGTGGCAGCTGCTGAAAAGAAGGGCAGCGGTGAGTTTGTCGACAAGCAAGAACATAGGCAGCTGCCTGTGCTTGGGAAGGAGCAGCTGCCTGGTTTTGGCAATTGCCTTCACAGCGCCCACTAGCCCGGTGCTCTGCTGCTTTGTTTTTCGCAGTCAGTCAATTGCACACTAGTGAAGCTGAGCCAGGCTCTTCAGCTTTGCTGCTTTTGAGCATCTGTGCTCCACTTATGCTCTGTGACATCTCTGGAGGTTGTTTGCCTCGCCCAGGCTGGCAAGTGCCCGCTAGTACCTAGAGCTGGGCAGGAGAGGGCAGAGAGCACTTCCATCTGACAGCAGGTTGCAGATTGCCTCGGAAAGAGCCGTGTCCTTGGAATGTGCAGCAAATCCTCTTTCTTTGCAAACCGCGGTTAGTGTGCAGTGTAGGTACGCTCTCCCCTTGCCAAATGGAGTGGGAAAGCTTTTCGCTAAGCTAGAGATGACTAGAGAAGCAGAAGCGCGGCTCCGGAGCTATCCGGAGGAAAGTGCCGCTTCCCGGCGTCTTTCGGCTTGAAGCGGCGCTCCGGAGCGCTCCGCTGGCGCTCTGCTGAGCTGTGCGCGAATTAGCCGCTTCTGCGCCTCCGAGAAGCAGAGATCGCGGTTGCTTGGAAGAGGCGAAGAACGAAGCCGCAAAGAAGCGGGCTTGTGTGCGAAGCCTTCCGACTGCCGGAGGACGGTGGCTGCCGTTCTCCTGCCTCTTGAATTCACTCTCGGCAAGCGAATGGAAAGCGTTCCAGGACAACTTGCCTGGGTTTTGACTTGGTCCTGATGCCTCCCACCTTGGCAAGTCTTGCTCGTCGCCAGAGGCTCCGAGATGCACAGAAGACGGTGGCAGCTGCTGAAAAGAAGGGCAGCGGTGAGTTTGTCGACAAGCAAGAACATAGGCAGCTGCCTGTGCTTGGGAAGGAGCAGCTGCCTGGTTTTGGCAATTGCCTTCACAGCGCCCACTAGCCCGGTGCTCTGCTGCTTTGTTTTTCGCAGTCAGTCAATTGCACACTAGTGAAGCTGAGCCAGGCTCTTCAGCTTTGCTGCTTTTGAGCATCAGTGCTCCACTTAGGCTCTGTGACATCTCTCGAGGTTGTTTGCCTCGGCCAGGCTGGAAAGTGCCCGCTAGTACCTAGAGCTGGGCAGGAGAGGGCAGAGAGCACTTCCATCTGACAGCAGGTTGCAGATTGCCTCGGAAAGAGCCGTGTCCTTGGAATGTGCAGCAAATCCTCTTTCTTTGCAAACCGCGGTTAGTGTGCAGTGTAGGTACACTCTCCCCTTGCCAAATGGAGTGGGAAAGCTTTTCGCAAAGCTAGAGATGACTAGAGAAGCAGAAGCGCGGCTCCGGAGCTATCCGGAGGAAAGTGCCTCTTCCCGGCGTCTTTCGGCTTGAAGAGGTGCTCCGGAGCGCTCCGCTGGCGCTCTGCTGAGCTGTGCGCGAATTAGCCGCTTCTGCGCCTCCGAGAAGCAGAGATCGCGGTTGCTTGGAAGAGGCGAAGAACGAAGCCGCAAAGAAGCGGGCTTGTGTGCGAAGCCTTCCGACTGCCGGAGGACGGTGGCTGCCGCTCTCCTGCCTGTTGAATTCACTCTCGGCAAGCGAATGGAAAGCGTTCCAGGACAACTTGCCTGGGTTTTGACTTGGTCCTGATGCGTCTCACTTTGGCAAGTCTTGCTCGTCGCCAGAGGCTCCGAGATGCACAGAAGACGGTGGCAGCTGCTGAAAAGAAGGGCAGCGGTGAGTTTGTCGACAAGCAAGAACATAGGCAGCTGCCTGTGCTTGGGAAGGAGCAGCTGCCTGGTTTTGGCAATTGCCTTCACAGCGCCCAGAAGCCCGGTGCTCTGCTGCTTTGTTTTTCGCAGTCAGTCAATTGCACACTAGTGAAGCTGAGCCAGGCTCTTCAGCTTTGCTGCTTTTGAGCATCTGTGCTCCACTTAGGCTCTGTGACATCTCTGGAGGTTGTTTGCCTCGGCCAGGCTGGAAAGTGCCCGCTAGTACCTAGTGCTGGGCAGGAGAGGGCAGAGAGCACTTCCATCTGACAGCAGGTTGCAGATTGCCTCGGAAAGAGCCGTGTCCTTGGAATGTGCAGCAAATCCTCTTTCTTTGCAAACCGCGGTTAGTGTGCAGTGTAGGTACACTCTCCCCTTGCCAAATGGAGTGGGAAAGCTTTTCGCTAAGCTAGAGATGACTAGAGAAGCAGAAGCGCGGCTCCGGAGCTATCCGGAGGAAAGTGCCGCTTCCCGGCGTCTTTCGGCTTGAAGAGGCGCTCCGGAGTGCTCCGCTGGCGCTCTGCTGAGCTGTGCGCGAATTAGCCGCTTCTGCGCCTCCGAGAAGCAGAGATCGCGGTTGCTTGGAAGAGGCGAAGAACGAAGCCGCAAAGAAGCGGGCTTGTGTGCGAAGCCTTCCGACTGCCGGAGGACGGTGGCTGCCGCTCTCCTGCCTCTTGAATTCACTCTCGGCAAGCGAATGGAAAGCGTTCCAGGACAACTTGCCTGGGTTTTGACTTGGTCCTGATGCCTCCCACCTTGGCAAATCTTGCTCGTCGCCAGAGGCTCCGAGATGCACAGAAGACGGTGGCAGCTGCTGAAAAGAAGGGCAGCGGTGAGTTTGTCGACAAGCAAGAACATAGGCAGCTGCCTGTGCTTGGGAAGGAGCAGCTGCCTGGTTTTGGCAATTGCCTTCACAGCGCCCACTAGCCCGGTGCTCTGCTGCTTTGTTTTTCGCAGTCAGTCAATTGCACACTAGTGAAGCTGAGCCAGGCTCTTCAGCTTTGCTGCTTTTGAGCATCTGTGCTCCACTTATGCTCTGTGACATCTCTGGAGGTTGTTTGCCTCGGCCAGGCTGGAAAGTGCCCGCTAGTACCTAGAGCTGGGCAGGAGAGGGCAGAGAGCACTTCCATCTGACAGCAGGTTGCAGATTGCCTCGGAAAGAGCCGTGTCCTTGGAATGTGCAGCAAATCCTCTTTCTTTGCAAACCGCGGTTAGTGTGCAGTGTAGGTACACTCTCCCCTTGCCAAATGGAGTGGGAAAGCTTTTCGCTAAGCTAGAGATGACTAGAGAAGCAGAAGCGCGGCTCCGGAGCTATCCGGAGGAAAGTGCCGCTTCCCGGCGTCTTTCGGCTTGAAGCGGCGCTCCGGAGCGCTCCGCTGGCGCTCTGCTGAGCTGTGCGCGAATTAGCCGCTTCTGCGCCTCCGAGAAGCAGAGATCGCGGTTGCTTGGAAGAGGCGAAGAACGAAGCCGCAAAGAAGCGGGCTTGTGTGCGAAGCCTTCCGACTGCCGGAGGACGGTGGCTGCCGCTCTCCTGCCTCTTGAATTCACTCTCGGCAAGCGAATGGAAAGCGTTCCAGGACAACTTGCCTGGGTTTTGACTTGGTCCTGATGCCTCCCACCTTGGTAAGTCTTGCTCGTCGCCAGAGGCTCCGAGATGCACAGAAGACGGTGGCAGCTGCTGAAAAGAAGGGCAGCGGTGAGTTTGTCGACAAGCAAGAACATAGGCAGCTGCCTGTGCTTGGGAAGGAGCAGCTGCCTGGTTTTGGCAATTGCCTTCACAGCGCCCAGAAGCCCGGTGCTCTGCTGCTTTGTTTTCCGCAGTCAGTCAATTGCACACTAGTGAAGCTGAGCCAGGCTCTTCAGCTTTGCTGCTTTTGAGCATCTGTGCTCCACTTAGGCTCTGTGACATCTCTCGAGGTTGTTTGCCTCGGCCAGGCTGGAAAGTGCCCGCTAGTACCTAGTGCTGGGCAGGAGAGGGCAGAGAGCACTTCCATCTGACAGCAGGTTGCAGATTGCCTCGGAAAGAGCCGTGTCCTTGGAATGTGCAGCAAATCCTCTTTCTTTGCAAACCGCGGTTAGTGTGCAGTGTAGGTACACTCTCCCCTTGCCAAATGGAGTGGGAAAGCTTTTCGCTAAGCTAGAGATGACAAGAGAAGCAGAAGCGCGGCTCCGGAGCTATCCGGAGGAAAGTGCCGCTTCCCGGCGTCTTTCGGCTTGAAGAGGCGCTCCGGAGCGCTCCGCTGGCGCTCTGCTGAGCTGTGCGCCAATTAGCCGCTTCTGCGCCTCCGAGAAGCAGAGATCGCGGTTGCTTGGAAGAGGCGAAGAACGAAGTCGCAAAGAAGCGGGCTTGTGTGCGAAGCCTTCCGACTGCCGGAGGACGGTGGCTGCCGCTCTCCTGCCTCTTGAATTCACTCTCGGCAAGCGAATGGAAAGCGTTCCAGGACAACTTGCCTGGGTTTTGACTTGGTCCTGATGCCTCCCACCTTGGCAAATCTTGCTCGTCGCCAGAGGCTCCGAGATGCACAGAAGACGGTGGCAGCTGCTGAAAAGAAGGGCAGCGGTGAGTTTGTCGACAAGCAAGAACATAGGCAGCTGCCTGTGCTTGGGAAGGAGCAGCTGCCTGGTTTTGGCAATTGCCTTCACAGCGCCCAGAAGCCCGGTGCTCTGCTGCTTTGTTTTTCGCAGTCAGTCAATTGCACACTAGTGAAGCTGAGCCAGGCTCTTCAGCTTTGCTGCTTTTGAGCATCTGTGCTCCACTTAGGCTCTGTGACATCTCTGGAGGTTGTTTGCCTCGGCCAGGCTGGAAAGTGCCCGCTAGTACCTAGTGCTGGGCAGGAGAGGGCAGAGAGCACTTCCATCTGACAGCAGGTTGCAGATTGCCTCGGAAAGAACCGTGTCCTTGGAATGTGCAGCAAATCCTCTTTCTTTGCAAACCGCGGTTAGTGTGCAGTGTAGGTACACTCTCCCCTTGCCAAATGGAGTGGGAAAGCTTTTCGCTAAGCTAGAGATGACTAGAGAAGCAGAAGCGCGGCTCCGGAGCTATCCGGAGGAAAGTGCCGCTTCCCGGCGTCTTTCGGCTTGAAGCGGCGCTCCGGAGCGCTCCGCTGGCGCTCTGCTGAGCTGTGCGCGAATTAGCCGCTTCTGCGCCTCCGAGAAGCAGAGATCGCGGTTGCTTGGAAGAGGCGAAGAACGAAGCCGCAAAGAAGCGGGCTTGTGTGCGAAGCCTTCCGACTGCCGGAGGACGGTGGCTGCCGCTCTCCTGCCTCTTGAATTCACTCTCGGCAAGCGAATGGAAAGCGTTCCAGGACAACTTGCCTGGGTTTTGACTTGGTCCTGATGCCTCCCACCTTGGCAAATCTTGCTCGTCGCCAGAGGCTCCGAGATGCACAGAAGACGGTGGCAGCTGCTGAAAAGAAGGGCAGCGGTGAGTTTGTCGACAAGCAAGAACATAGGCAGCTGCCTGTGCTTGGGAAGGAGCAGCTGCCTGGTTTTGGCAATTGCCTTCACAGCGCCCACTAGCCCGGTGCTCTGCTGCTTTGTTTTTCGCAGTCAGTCAATTGCACACTAGTGAAGCTGAGCCAGGCTCTTCAGCTTTGCTGCTTTTGAGCATCTGTGCTCCACTTAGGCTCTGTGACATCTCTGGAGGTTGTTTGCCTCGGCCAGGCTGGAAAGTGCCCGCTAGTACCTAGAGCTGGGCAGGAGAGGGCAGAGAGCACTTCCATCTGACAGCAGGTTGCAGATTGCCTCGGAAAGAGCCGTGTCCTTGGAATGTGCAGCAAATCCTCTTTCTTTGCAAACCGTGGTTAGTGTGCAGTGCAGGTACGCTCTCCCCTTGCCAAATGGAGTGGGAAAGCTTTTCGCTAAGATAGCGATGACTAGAGAAGCAGAAGCGCGGCTCCGGAGCTATCCGGAGGAAAGTGCCGCTTCCCGGCGTCTTTCGGCTTGAAGCGGCGCTCCGGAGCGCTCCGCTGGCGCTCTGCTGAGCTGTGCGCGAATTAGCCGCTTCTGCGCCTCCGAGAAGCAGAGATCGCGGTTGCTTGGAAGAGGCGAAGAACGAAGCCGCAAAGAAGCGGGCTTGTGTGCGAAGCCTTCCGACTGCCGGAGGACGGTGGCTGCCGCTCTCCTGCCTCTTGAATTCACTCTCGGCAAGCGAATGGAAAGCGTTCCAGGACAACTTGCCTGGGTTTTGACTTGGTCCTGATGCCTCCCACCTTGGCAAATCTTGCTCGTCGCCAGAGGCTCCGAGATGCACAGAAGACGGTGGCAGCTGCTGAAAAGAAGGGCAGCGGTGAGTTTGTCGACAAGCAAGAACATAGGCAGCTGCCTGTGCTTGGGAAGGAGCAGCTGCCTGGTTTTGGCAATTGCCTTCACAGCGCCCAGAAGCCCGGTGCTCTGCTGCTTTGTTTTTCGCAGTCAGTCAATTGCACACTAGTGAAGCTGAGCCAGGCTCTTCAGCTTTGCTGCTTTTGAGCATCTGTGCTCCACTTATGCTCTGTGACATCTCTCGAGGTTGTTTGCCTCGGCCAGGCTGGAAAGTGCCCACCAGTACCTAGTGCTGGGCAGGAGAGGGCAGAGAGCACTTCCATCTGACAGCAGGTTGCAGATTGCCTCGGAAAGAGCCGTGTCCTTGGAATGTGCAGCAAATCCTCTTTCTTTGCAAACCGCGGTTAGTGTGCAGTGCAGGTACGCTCTCCCCTTGCCAAATGGAGTGGGAAAGCTTTTCGCTAAGCTAGAGATGACTAGAGAAGCAGAAGCGCGGCTCCGGAGCTATCCGGAGGAAAGTGCCGCTTCCCGGCGTCTTTCGGCTTGAAGCGGCGCTCCGGAGCGCTCCGCTGGCGCTCTGCTGAGCTGTGCGCCAATTAGCCGCTTCTGCGCCTCCGAGAAGCAGAGATCGCGGTTGCTTGGAAGAGGCGAAGAACGAAGCCGCAAAGAAGCGGGCTTGTGTGCGAAGCCTTCCGACTGCCGGAGGACGGTGGCTGCCGCTCTCCTGCCTGTTGAATTCACTCTCGGCAAGCGAATGGAAAGCGTTCCAGGACAACTTGCCTGGGTTTTGACTTGGTCCTGATGCGTCCCACCTTGGCAAATCTTGCTCGTCGCCAGAGGCTCCGAGATGCACAGAAGACGGTGGCAGCTGCTGAAAAGAAGGGCAGCGGTGAGTTTGTCGACAAGCAAGAACATAGGCAGCTGCCTGTGCTTGGGAAGGAGCAGCTGCCTGGTTTTGGCAATTGCCTTCACAGCGCCCACTAGCCCGGTGCTCTGCTGCTTTGTTTTTCGCAGTCAGTCAATTGCACACTAGTGAAGCTGAGCCAGGCTCTTCAGCTTTGCTGCTTTTGAGCATCTGTGCTCCACTTATGCTCTGTGACATCTCTGGAGGTTGTTTGCCTCGCCCAGGCTGGCAAGTGCCCGCTAGTACCTAGAGCTGGGCAGGAGAGGGCAGAGAGCACTTCCATCTGACAGCAGGTTGCAGATTGCCTCGGAAAGAGCCGTGTCCTTGGAATGTGCAGCAAATCCTCTTTCTTTGCAAACCGCGGTTAGTGTGCAGTGTAGGTACGCTCTCCCCTTGCCAAATGGAGTGGGAAAGCTTTTCGCTAAGCTAGAGATGACTAGAGAAGCAGAAGCGCGGCTCCGGAGCTCTCCGGAGGAAAGTGCCGCTTCCCGGCGTCTTTCGGCTTGAAGAGGTGCTCCGGAGCGCTCCGCTGGCGCTCTGCTGAGCTGTGCGCGAATTAGCCGCTTCTGCGCCTCCGAGAAGCAGAGATCGCGGTTGCTTGGAAGAGGCGAAGAACGAAGCCGCAAAGAAGCGGGCTTGTGTGCGAAGCCTTCCGACTGCCGGAGGACGGTGGCTGCCGCTCTCCTGCCTCTTGAATTCACTCTCGGCAAGCGAATGGAAAGCGTTCCAGGACAACTTGCCTGGGTTTTGACTTGGTCCTGATGCGTCCCACCTTGGCAAGTCTTGCTCGTCGCCAGAGGCTCCGAGATGCACAGAAGACGGTGGCAGCTGCTGAAAAGAAGGGCAGCGGTGAGTTTGTCGACAAGCAAGAACATAGGCAGCTGCCTGTGCTTGGGAAGGAGCAGCTGCCTGGTTTTGGCAATTGCCTTCACAGCGCCCACTAGCCCGGTGCTCTGCTGCTTTGTTTTTCGCAGTCAGTCAATTGCACACTAGTGAAGCTGAGCCAGGCTCTTCAGCTTTGCTGCTTTTGAGCATCTGTGCTCCACTTAGGCTCTGTGACATCTCTGGAAGTTGTTTGCCTCGGCCAGGCTGGAAAGTGCCCGCTAGTACCTAGAGCTGGGCAGGAGAGGGCAGAGAGCACTTCCATCTGACAGCAGGTTGCAGATTGCCTCGGAAAGAGCCGTGTCCTTGGAATGTGCAGCAAATCCTCTTTCTTTGCAAACCGTGGTTAGTGTGCAGTGCAGGTACGCTCTCCCCTTGCCAAATGGAGTGGGAAAGCTTTTCGCTAAGATAGCGATGACTAGAGAAGCAGAAGCGCGGCTCCGGAGCTATCCGGAGGAAAGTGCCTCTTCCCGGCGTCTTTCGGCTTGAAGCGGCGCTCCAGAGCGCTTTGCTGCCGCTTTACTGAGCTGTGCGCGAATTAGCCGCTTCTGCGCCTCCGAGAAGCAGAGATCGCGGTTGCTTGGAAGAGGCGAAGAACGAAGCCGCAAAGAAGCGGGCTTGTGTGCGAAGCCTTCCGACTGCCGGAGGACGGTGGCTGCCGCTCTCCTGCCTCTTGAATTCACTCTCGGCAAGCGAATGGAAAGCGTTCCAGGACAACTTGCCTGGGTTTTGACTTGGTCCTGATGCCTCCCACCTTGGCAAGTCTTGCTCGTCGCCAGAGGCTCCGAGATGCACAGAAGACGGTGGCAGCTGCTGAAAAGAAGGGCAGCGGTGCGTTTGTCGACAAGCAAGAACATAGGCAGCTGCCTGTGCTTGGGAAGGAGCAGCTGCCTGGTTTTGGCAATTGCCTTCACAGCGCCCAGAAGCCCGGTGCTCTGCTGCTTTGTTTTTCGCAGTCAGTCAATTGCACACTAGTGAAGCTGTGCCAGGCTCTTCAGCTTTGCTGCTTTTGAGCATCTGTGCTCCACTTAGGCTCTGTGACATCTCTGGAGGTGGTTTGCCTCGCCCAGGCTGGAAAGTGCCCGCTAGTACCTAGAGCTGGGCAGGAGAGGGCAGAGAGCCCTTCCATCTGACAGCAGGTTGCAGATTGCCTCGGAAAGAGCCGTGTCCTTGGAATGTGCAGCAAATCCTCTTTCTTTGCAAACCGCGGTTAGTGTGCAGTGTAGGTACACTCTCCTCTTGCCAAATGGAGTGGGAAAGCTTTTCGCTAAGCTAGAGATGACTAGAGAAGCAGAAGCGCGGCTCCGGAGCTATCCGGAGGAAAGTGCCGCTTCCCGATGTCTTTCGGCTTGAAGCGGCGCTCCAGAGCGCTTTGCTGCCGCTTTACTGAGCTGTGCGCGAACTAGCCGCTTCTGCGCCTCTGAGAAGCAGAGATCGCGGTTGCTTGGAAGAGGCGAAGAACGAAGCCGCAAAGAAGCGGGCTTGTGTGCGAAGCCTTCCGACTGCCGGAGGACGGTGGCTGCCGCTCTCCTGCCTCTTGAATTCACTCTCGGCAAGCGAATGGAAAGCGTTCCAGGACAACTTGCCTGGGTTTTGACTTGGTCCTGATGCCTCCCACCTTGGCAAGTCTTGCTCGTCGCCAGAGGCTCCGAGATGCACAGAAGACGGTGGCAGCTGCTGAAAAGAAGGGCAGCGGTGAGTTTGTCGACAAGCAAGAACATAGGCAGCTGCCTGTGCTTGGGAAGGAGCAGCTGCCTGGTTTTGGCAATTGCCTTCACAGCGCCCAGAAGCCCGGTGCTCTGCTGCTTTGTTTTTCGCAGTCAGTCAATTGCACACTAGTGAAGCTGAGCCAGGCTCTTCAGCTTTGCTGCTTTTGAGCATCTGTGCTCCACTTAGGCTCTGTGACATCTCTCGAGGTTGTTTGCCTCGGCCAGGCTGGAAAGTGCCCGCTAGTACCTAGAGCTGGGCAGGAGAGGGCAGAGAGCACTTCCATCTGACAGCAGGTTGCAGATTGCCTCGGAAAGAGCCGTGTCCTTGGAATGTGCAGCAAATCCTCTTTCTTTGCAAACCGCGGTTAGTGTGCAGTGCAGGTACGCTCTCCCCTTGCCAAATGGAGTGGGAAAGCTTTTCGCTAAGCTAGAGATGACTAGAGAAGCAGAAGCGCGGCTCCGGAGCTATCCGGAGGAAAGTGCCGCTTCCCGGCGTCTTTCGGCTTGAAGCGGCGCTCCAGAGCGCTTTGCTGCCGCTTTACTGAGCTGTGCGCGAATTAGCCGCTTCTGCGCCTCCGAGAAGCAGAGATCGCGGTTGCTTGGAAGAGGCGAAGAACGAAGCCGCAAAGAAGCGGGCTTGTGTGCCAAGCCTTCCGACTGCCGGAGGACGGTGGCTGCCGCTCTCCTGCCTCTTGAATTCACTCTCGGCAAGCGAATGGAAAGCGTTCCAGGACAACTTGCCTGGGTTTTGACTTGGTCCTGATGCCTCCCACCTTGGCAAGTCTTGCTCGTCGCCAGAGGCTCCGAGATGCACAGAAGACGGTGGCAGCTGCTGAAAAGAAGGGCAGCGGTGCGTTTGTCGACAAGCAAGAACATAGGCAGCTGCCTGTGCTTGGGAAGGAGCAGCTGCCTGGTTTTGGCAATTGCCTTCACAGCGCCCAGAAGCCCGGTGCTCTGCTGCTTTGTTTTTCGCAGTCAGTCAATTGCACACTAGTGAAGCTGTGCCAGGCTCTTCAGCTTTGCTGCTTTTGAGCATCTGTGCTCCACTTAGGCTCTGTGACATCTCTGGAGGTTGTTTGCCTCGCCCAGGCTGGAAAGTGCCCGCTAGTACCTAGAGCTGGGCAGGAGAGGGCAGAGAGCCCTTCCATCTGACAGCAGGTTGCAGATTGCCTCGGAAAGAGCCGTGTCCTTGGAATGTGCAGCAAATCCTCTTTCTTTGCAAACCGCGGTTAGTGTGCAGTGTAGGTACACTCTCCTCTTGCCAAATGGAGTGGGAAAGCTTTTCGCTAAGCTAGAGATGACTAGAGAAGCAGAAGCGCGGCTCCGGAGCTATCCGGAGGAAAGTGCCGCTTCCCGATGTCTTTCGGCTTGAAGCGGCGCTCCAGAGCGCTTTGCTGCCACTTTACTGAGCTGTGCGCGAACTAGCCGCTTCTGCGCCTCTGAGAAGCAGAGATCGCGGTTGCTTGGAAGAGGCGAAGAACGAAGCCGCAAAGAAGCGGGCTTGTGTGCGAAGCCTTCCGACTGCCGGAGGACGGTGGCTGCCGCTCTCCTGCCTCTTGAATTCACTCTCGGCAAGCGAATGGAAAGCGTTCCAGGACAACTTGCCTGGGTTTTGACTTGGTCCTGATGCCTCCCACCTTGGCAAGTCTTGCTCGTCGCCAGAGGCTCCGAGATGCACAGAAGACGGTGGCAGCTGCTGAAAAGAAGGGCAGCGGTGAGTTTGTCGACAAGCAAGAACATAGGCAGCTGCCTGTGCTTGGGAAGGAGCAGCTGCCTGGTTTTGGCAATTGCCTTCACAGCGCCCAGAAGCCCGGTGCTCTGCTGCTTTGTTTTTCGCAGTCAGTCAATTGCACACTAGTGAAGCTGAGCCAGGCTCTTCAGCTTTGCTGCTTTTGAGCATCTGTGCTCCACTTATGCTGTGTGACATCTCTCGAGGTTGTTTGCCTCGGCCAGGCTGGAAAGTGCCCGCTAGTACCTAGAGCTGGGCAGGAGAGGGCAGAGAGCACTTCCATCTGACAGCAGGTTGCAGATTGCCTCGGAAAGAGCCGTGTCCTTGGAATGTGCAGCAAATCCTCTTTCTTTGCAAACCGCGGTTAGTGTGCAGTGTAGGTACACTCTCCCCTTGCCAAATGGAGTGGGAAAGCTTTTCGCTAAGCTAGAGATGACTAGAGAAGCAGAAGCGCGGCTCCGGAGCTATCCGGAGGAAAGTGCCTCTTCCCGGCGTCTTTCGGCTTGAAGAGGCGCTCCGGAGTGCTCCGCTGGCGCTCTGCTGAGCTGTGCGCGAACTAGCCGCTTCTGCGCCTCTGAGAAGCAGAGATCGCGGTTGCTTGGAAGAGGCGAAGAACGAAGCCGCAAAGAAGCGGGCTTGTGTGCGAAGCCTTCCGACTGCCGGAGGACGGTGGCTGCCGCTCTCCTGCCTGTTGAATTCACTCTCGGCAAGCGAATGGAAAGCGTTCCAGGACAACTTGCCTGGGTTTTGACTTGGTCCTGATGCCTCCCACCTTGGCAAGTCTTGCTCGTCGCCAGAGGCTCCGAGATGCACAGAAGACGGTGGCAGCTGCTGAAAAGAAGGGCAGCGGTGAGTTTGTCGACAAGCAAGAACATAGGCAGCTGCCTGTGCTTGGGAAGGAGCAGCTGCCTGGTTTTGGCAATTGCCTTCACAGCGCCCAGAAGCCCGGTGCTCTGCTGCTTTCTTTTTCGCAGTCAGTCAATTGCACACTAGTGAAGCTGAGCCAGGCTCTTCAGCTTTGCTGCTTTTGAGCATCTGTGCTCCACTTAGGCTCTGTGACATCTCTCGAGGTTGTTTGCCTCGCCCAGGCTGGAAAGTGCCCGCTAGTACCTAGAGCTGGGCAGGAGAGGGCAGAGAGCACTTCCATCTGACAGCAGGTTGCAGATTGCCTCGGAAAGAGCCGTGTCCTTGGAATGTGCAGCAAATCCTCTTTCTTTGCAAACCGCGGTTAGTGTGCAGTGCAGGTACGCTCTCCCCTTGCCAAATGGAGTGGGAAAGCTTTTCGCTAAGCTAGAGATGACTAGAGAAGCAGAAGCGCGGCTCCGGAGCTATCCGGAGGAAAGTGCCGCTTCCCGGCGTCTTTCAGCTTGAAGAGGCGCTCCGGAGCGCTCCGCTGGCGCTCTGCTGAGCTGTGCGCGAATTAGCCGCTTCTGCGCCTCCGAGAAGCAGAGATCGCGGTTGCTTGGAAGAGGCGAAGAACGAAGCCGCAAAGAAGCGGGCTTGTGTGCGAAGCCTTCCGACTGCCGGAGGACGGTGGCTGCCGCTCTCCTGCCTCTTGAATTCACTCTCGGCAAGCGAATGGAAAGCGTTCCAGGACAACTTGCCTGGGTTTTGACTTGGTCCTGATGCCTCCCACCTTGGCAAGTCTTGCTCGTCGCCAGAGGCTCCGAGATGCACAGAAGACGGTGGCAGCTGCTGAAAAGAAGGGCAGCGGTGAGTTTGTCGACAAGCAAGAACATAGGCAGCTGCCTGTGCTTGGGAAGGAGCAGCTGCCTGGTTTTGGCAATTGCCTTCACAGCGCCCAGAAGCCCGGTGCTCTGCTGCTTTGTTTTTCGCAGTCAGTCAATTGCACACTAGTCAAGCTGAGCCAGGCTCTTCAGCTTTGCTGCTTTTGAGCATCTGTGCTCCACTTATGCTCTGTGACATCTCTCGAGGTTGTTTGCCTCGGCCAGGCTGGAAAGTGCCCGCTAGTACCTAGAGCTGGGCAGGAGAGGGCAGAGAGCACTTCCATCTGACAGCAGGTTGCAGATTGCCTCGGAAAGAGCCGTGTCCTTGGAATGTGCAGCAAATCCTCTTTCTTTGCAAACCGCGGTTAGTGTGCAGTGTAGGTACGCTCTCCCCCTTGCCAAATGGAGTGGGAAAGCTTTTCGCTAAGCTAGAGATGACTAGAGAAGCAGAAGCGCGGCTCCGGAGCTATCCGGAGGAAAGTGCCGCTTCCCGGCGTCTTTCGGCTTGAAGAGGCGCTCCGGAGTGCTCCGCTGGCGCTCTGCTGAGCTGTGCGCGAATTAGCCGCTTCTGCGCCTCCGAGAAGCAGAGATCGCGGTTGCTTGGAAGAGGCGAAGAACGAAGCCGCAAAGAAGCGGGCTTGTGTGCGAAGCCTTCCGACTGCCGGAGGACGGTGGCTGCCGCTCTCCTGCCTGTTGAATTCACTCTCGGCAAGCGAATGGAAAGCGTTCCAGGACAACTTGCCTGGGTTTTGACTTGGTCCTGATGCCTCCCACCTTGGCAAGTCTTGCTCGTCGCCAGAGGCTCCGAGATGCACAGAAGACGGTGGCAGCTGCTGAAAAGAAGGGCAGCGGTGCGTTTGTCGACAAGCAAGAACATAGGCAGCTGCCTGTGCTTGGGAAGGAGCAGCTGCCTGGTTTTGGCAATTGCCTTCACAGCGCCCAGAAGCCCGGTGCTCTGCTGCTTTGTTTTTCGCAGTCAGTCAATTGCACACTAGTGAAGCTGAGCCAGGCTCTTCAGCTTTGCTGCTTTTGAGCATCTGTGCTCCACTTAGGCTCTGTGACATCTCTCGAGGTTGTTTGCCTCGGCCAGGCTGGAAAGTGCCCGCTAGTACCTAGAGCTGGGCAGGAGAGGGCAGAGAGCACTTCCATCTGACAGCAGGTTGCAGATTGCCTCGGAAAGAGCCGTGTCCTTGGAATGTGCAGCAAATCCTCTTTCTTTGCAAACCGCGGTTAGTGTGCAGTGCAGGTACGCTCTCCCCCTTGCCAAATGGAGTGGGAAAGCTTTTCGCTAAGCTAGAGATGACTAGAGAAGCAGAAGCGCGGCTCCGGAGCTATCCGGAGGAAAGTGCCGCTTCCCGGCGTCTTTCGGCTTGAAGAGGCGCTCCGGAGTGCTCCGCTGGCGCTCTGCTGAGCTGTGCGCGAATTAGCCGCTTCTGCGCCTCCGAGAAGCAGAGATCGCGGTTGCTTGGAAGAGGCGAAGAACGAAGCCGCAAAGAAGCGGGCTTGTGTGCCAAGCCTTCCGACTGCCGGAGGACGGTGGCTGCCGCTCTCCTGCCTCTTGAATTCACTCTCGGCAAGCGAATGGAAAGCGTTCCAGGACAACTTGCCTGGGTTTTGACTTGGTCCTGATGCCTCCCACCTTGGCAAGTCTTGCTCGTCGCCAGAGGCTCCGAGATGCACAGAAGACGGTGGCAGCTGCTGAAAAGAAGGTCAGCGGTGCGTTTGTCGACAAGCAAGAACATAGGCAGCTGCCTGTGCTTGGGAAGGAGCAGCTGCCTGGTTTTGGCAATTGCCTTCACAGCGCCCAGAAGCCCGGTGCTCTGCTGCTTTGTTTTTCGCAGTCAGTCAATTGCACACTAGTGAAGCTGTGCCAGGCTCTTCAGCTTTGCTGCTTTTGAGCATCTGTGCTCCACTTAGGCTCTGTGACATCTCTGGAGGTGGTTTGCCTCGCCCAGGCTGGAAAGTGCCCGCTAGTACCTAGAGCTGGGCAGGAGAGGGCAGAGAGCCCTTCCATCTGACAGCAGGTTGCAGATTGCCTCGGAAAGAGCCGTGTCCTTGGAATGTGCAGCAAATCCTCTTTCTTTGCAAACCGCGGTTAGTGTGCAGTGTAGGTACACTCTCCCCTTGCCAAATGGAGTGGGAAAGCTTTTCGCTAAGCTAGAGATGACTAGAGAAGCAGAAGCGCGGCTCCGGAGCTATCCGGAGGAAAGTGCCTCTTCCCGGCGTCTTTCGGCTTGAAGAGGCGCTCCGGAGTGCTCCGCTGGCGCTCTGCTGAGCTGTGCGCGAACTAGCCGCTTCTGCGCCTCTGAGAAGCAGAGATCGCGGTTGCTTGGAAGAGGCGAAGAACGAAGCCGCAAAGAAGCGGGCTTGTGTGCGAAGCCTTCCGACTGCCGGAGGACGGTGGCTGCCGCTCTCCTGCCTGTTGAATTCACTCTCGGCAAGCGAATGGAAAGCGTTCCAGGACAACTTGCCTGGGTTTTGACTTGGTCCTGATGCCTCCCACCTTGGCAAGTCTTGCTCGTCGCCAGAGGCTCCGAGATGCACAGAAGACGGTGGCAGCTGCTGAAAAGAAGGGCAGCGGTGAGTTTGTCGACAAGCAAGAACATAGGCAGCTGCCTGTGCTTGGGAAGGAGCAGCTGCCTGGTTTTGGCAATTGCCTTCACAGCGCCCAGAAGCCCGGTGCTCTGCTGCTTTGTTTTTCGCAGTCAGTCAATTGCACACTAGTGAAGCTGAGCCAGGCTCTTCAGCTTTGCTGCTTTTGAGCATCTGTGCTCCACTTAGGCTCTGTGACATCTCTCGAGGTTGTTTGCCTCGGCCAGGCTGGAAAGTGCCCGCTAGTACCTAGAGCTGGGCAGGAGAGGGCAGAGAGCACTTCCATCTGACAGCAGGTTGCAGATTGCGTCGGAAAGAGCCGTGTCCTTGGAATGTGCAGCAAATCCTCTTTCTTTGCAAACCGCGGTTAGTGTGCAGTGTAGGTACACTCTCCCCCTTGCCAAATGGAGTGGGAAAGCTTTTCGCTAAGCTAGAGATGACTAGAGAAGCAGAAGCGCGGCTCCGGAGCTATCCGGAGGAAAGTGCCTCTTCCCGGCGTCTTTCGGCTTAAAGAGGCGCTCCGGAGCGCTCCGCTGGCGCTCTGCTGAGCTGTGCGCGAATTAGCCGCTTCTGCGCCTCCGAGAAGCAGAGATCGCGGTTGCTTGGAAGAGGCGAAGAACGAAGCCGCAAAGAAGCGGGCTTGTGTGCGAAGCCTTCCGACTGCCGGAGGACGGTGGCTGCCGCTCTCCTGCCTCTTGAATTCACTCTCGGCAAGCGAATGGAAAGCGTTCCAGGACAACTTGCCTGGGTTTTGACTTGGTCCTGATGCGTCCCACCTTGGCAAGTCTTGCTCGTCGCCAGAGGCTCCGAGATGCACAGAAGACGGTGGCAGCTGCTGAAAAGAAGGGCAGCGGTGAGTTTGTCGACAAGCAAGAACATAGGCAGCTGCCTGTGCTTGGGAAGGAGCAGCTGCCTGGTTTTGGCAATTGCCTTCACAGCGCCCAGAAGCCCGGTGCTCTGCTGCTTTGTTTTTCGCAGTCAGTCAATTGCACACTAGTGAAGCTGAGCCAGGCTCTTCAGCTTTGCTGCTTTTGAGCATCTGTGCTCCACTTAGGCTCTGTGACATCTCTCGAGGTTGTTTGCCTCGGCCAGGCTGGAAAGTGCCCGCTAGTACCTAGAGCTGGGCAGGAGAGGGCAGAGAGCACTTCCATCTGACAGCAGGTTGCAGATTGCCTCGGAAAGAGCCGTGTCCTTGGAATGTGCAGCAAATCCTCTTTCTTTGCAAACCGCGGTTAGTGTGCAGTGCAGGTAACGCTCTCCCCTTGCCAAATGGAGTGGGAAAGCTTTTCGCTGAGATAGAGATGACTAGAGAAGCAGAAGCGCGGCTCCGGAGCTATCCGGAGGAAAGTGCCGCTTCCCGGCGTCTTTCGGCTTGAAGCGGCGCTCCAGAGCGCTTTGCTGCCGCTTTACTGAGCTGTGCGCGAATTAGCCGCTTCTGCGCCTCCGAGAAGCAGAGATCGCGGTTGCTTGGAAGAGGCGAAGAACGAAGCCGCAAAGAAGCGGGCTTGTGTGCCAAGCCTTCCGACTGCCGGAGGACGGTGGCTGCCGCTCTCCTGCCTCTTGAATTCACTCTCGGCAAGCGAATGGAAAGCGTTCCAGGACAACTTGCCTGGGTTTTGACTTGGTCCTGATGCCTCCCACCTTGGCAAGTCTTGCTCGTCGCCAGAGGCTCCGAGATGCACAGAAGACGGTGGCAGCTGCTGAAAAGAAGGGCAGCGGTGCGTTTGTCGACAAGCAAGAACATAGGCAGCTGCCTGTGCTTGGGAAGGAGCAGCTGCCTGGTTTTGGCAATTGCCTTCACAGCGCCCAGAAGCCCGGTGCTCTGCTGCTTTGTTTTTCGCAGTCAGTCAATTGCACACTAGTGAAGCTGTGCCAGGCTCTTCAGCTTTGCTGCTTTTGAGCATCTGTGCTCCACTTAGGCTCTGTGACATCTCTCGAGGTTGTTTGCCTCGCCCAGGCTGGCAAGTGCCCGCTAGTACCTAGAGCTGGGCAGGAGAGGGCAGAGAGCACTTCCATCTGACAGCAGGTTGCAGATTGCCTCGGAAAGAGCCGTGTCCTTGGAATGTGCAGCAAATCCTCTTTCTTTGCAAACCGCGGTTAGTGTGCAGTGCAGGTACGCTCTCCCCTTGCCAAATGGAGTGGGAAAGCTTTTCGCTAAGCTAGAGATGACTAGAGAAGCAGAAGCGCGGCTCCGGAGCTATCCGGAGGAAAGTGCCTCTTCCCGGCGTCTTTCGGCTTGAAGAGGCGCTCCGGAGTGCTCCGCTGGCGCTCTGCTGAGCTGTGCGCGAATTAGCCGCTTCTGCGCCTCCGAGAAGCAGAGATCGCGGTTGCTTGGAAGAGGCGAAGAACGAAGCCGCAAAGAAGCGGGCTTGTGTGCCAAGCCTTCCGACTGCCGGAGGACGGTGGCTGCCGCTCTCCTGCCTGTTGAATTCACTCTCGGCAAGCGAATGGAAAGCGTTCCAGGACAACTTGCCTGGGTTTTTACTTGGTCCTGATGCCTCCCACCTTGGCAAGTCTTGCTCGTCGCCAGAGGCTCCGAGATGCACAGAAGACGGTGGCAGCTGCTGAAAAGAAGGGCAGCGGTGCGTTTGTCGACAAGCAAGAACATAGGCAGCTGCCTGTGCTTGGGAAGGAGCAGCTGCCTGGTTTTGGCAATTGCCTTCACAGCGCCCAGAAGCCCGGTGCTCTGCTGCTTTGTTTTTCGCAGTCAGTCAATTGCACACTAGTGAAGCTGTGCCAGGCTCTTCAGCTTTGCTGCTTTTGAGCATCTGTGCTCCACTTAGGCTCTGTGACATCTCTGGAGGTGGTTTGCCTCGCCCAGGCTGGAAAGTGCCCGCTAGTACCTAGAGCTGGGCAGGAGAGGGCAGAGAGCCCTTCCATCTGACAGCAGGTTGCAGATTGCCTCGGAAAGAGCCGTGTCCTTGGAATGTGCAGCAAATCCTCTTTCTTTGCAAATCGCGGTTAGTGTGCAGTGTAGGTACACTCTCCTCTTGCCAAATGGAGTGGGAAAGCTTTTCGCTAAGCTAGAGATGACTAGAGAAGCAGAAGCGCGGCTCCGGAGCTATCCGGAGGAAAGTGCCGCTTCCCGATGTCTTTCGGCTTGAAGCGGCGCTCCAGAGCGCTTTGCTGCCGCTTTACTGAGCTGTGCGCGAACTAGCCGCTTCTGCGCCTCTGAGAAGCAGAGATCGCGGTTGCTTGGAAGAGGCGAAGAACGAAGCCGCAAAGAAGCGGGCTTGTGTGCCAAGCCTTCCGACTGCCGGAGGACGGTGGCTGCCGCTCTCCTGCCTCTTGAATTCACTCTCGGCAAGCGAATGGAAAGCGTTCCAGGACAACTTGCCTGGGTTTTGACTTGGTCCTGATGCCTCCCACCTTGGCAAGTCTTGCTCGTCGCCAGAGGCTCCGAGATGCACAGAAGACGGTGGCAGCTGCTGAAAAGAAGGGCAGCGGTGAGTTTGTCGACAAGCAAGAACATAGGCAGCTGCCTGTGCTTGGGAAGGAGCAGCTGCCTGGTTTTGGCAATTGCCTTCACAGCGCCCAGAAGCCCGGTGCTCTGCTGCTTTGTTTTTCGCAGTCAGTCAATTGCACACTAGTGAAGCTGAGCCAGGCTCTTCAGCTTTGCTGCTTTTGAGCATCTGTGCTCCACTTATGCTGTGTGACATCTCTGGAGGTTGTTTGCCTCGCCCAGGCTGGAAAGTGCCCGCTAGTACCTAGAGCTGGGCAGGAGAGGGCAGAGAGCACTTCCATCTGACAGCAGGTTGCAGATTGCCTCGGAAAGAGCCGTGTCCTTGGAATGTGCAGCAAATCCTCTTTCTTTGCAAACCGCGGTTAGTGTGCAGTGTAGGTACACTCTCCCCTTGCCAAATGGAGTGGGAAAGCTTTTCGCTAAGCTAGAGATGACTAGAGAAGCAGAAGCGCGGCTCCGGAGCTATCCGGAGGAAAGTGCCTCTTCCCGGCGTCTTTCGGCTTGAAGAGGCGCTCCGGAGTGCTCCGCTGGCGCTCTGCTGAGCTGTGCGCGAACTAGCCGCTTCTGCGCCTCTGAGAAGCAGAGATCGCGGTTGCTTGGAAGAGGCGAAGAACGAAGCCGCAAAGAAGCGGGCTTGTGTGCGAAGCCTTCCGACTGCCGGAGGACGGTGGCTGCCGCTCTCCTGCCTGTTGAATTCACTCTCGGCAAGCGAATGGAAAGCGTTCCAGGACAACTTGCCTGGGTTTTGACTTGGTCCTGATGCCTCCCACCTTGGCAAGTCTTGCTCGTCGCCAGAGGCTCCGAGATGCACAGAAGACGGTGGCAGCTGCTGAAAAGAAGGGCAGCGGTGAGTTTGTCGACAAGCAAGAACATAGGCAGCTGCCTGTGCTTGGGAAGGAGCAGCTGCCTGGTTTTGGCAATTGCCTTCACAGCGCCCAGAAGCCCGGTGCTCTGCTGCTTTCTTTTTCGCAGTCAGTCAATTGCACACTAGTGAAGCTGAGCCAGGCTCTTCAGCTTTGCTGCTTTTGAGCATCTGTGCTCCACTTATGCTCTGTGACATCTCTCGAGGTTGTTTGCCTCGGCCAGGCTGGAAAGTGCCCGCTAGTACCTAGAGCTGGGCAGGAGAGGGCAGAGAGCACTTCCATCTGACAGCAGGTTGCAGATTGCCTCGGAAAGAGCCGTGTCCTTGGAATGTGCAGCAAATCCTCTTTCTTTGCAAACCGCGGTTAGTGTGCAGTGTAGGTACACTCTCCCCTTGCCAAATGGAGTGGGAAAGCTTTTCGCTAAGCTAGAGATGACTAGAGAAGCAGAAGCGCGGCTCCGGAGCTATCCGGAGGAAAGTGCCGCTTCCCGGCGTCTTTCGGCTTGAAGAGGCGCTCCGGAGTGCTCCGCTGGCGCTCTGCTGAGCTGTGCGCGAATTAGCCGCTTCTGCGCCTCCGAGAAGCAGAGATCGCGGTTGCTTGGAAGAGGCGAAGAACGAAGCCGCAAAGAAGCGGGCTTGTGTGCGAAGCCTTCCGACTGCCGGAGGACGGTGGCTGCCGCTCTCCTGCCTCTTGAATTCACTCTCGGCAAGCGAATGGAAAGCGTTCCAGGACAACTTGCCTGGGTTTTGACTTGGTCCTGATGCCTCCCACCTTGGCAAGTCTTGCTCGTCGCCAGAGGCTCCGAGATGCACAGAAGACGGTGGCAGCTGCTGAAAAGAAGGGCAGCGGTGAGTTTGTCGACAAGCAAGAACATAGGCAGCTGCCTGTGCTTGGGAAGGAGCAGCTGCCTGGTTTTGGCAATTGCCTTCACAGCGCCCAGAAGCCCGGTGCTCTGCTGCTTTGTTTTTCGCAGTCAGTCAATTGCACACTAGTGAAGCTGAGCCAGGCTCTTCAGCTTTGCTGCTTTTGAGCATCTGTGCTCCACTTATGCTCTGTGACATCTCTCGAGGTTGTTTGCCTCGGCCAGGCTGGAAAGTGCCCGCTAGTACCTAGAGCTGGGCAGGAGAGGGCAGAGAGCACTTCCATCTGACAGCAGGTTGCAGATTGCCTCGGAAAGAGCCGTGTCCTTGGAATGTGCAGCAAATCCTCTTTCTTTGCAAACCGCGGTTAGTGTGCAGTGTAGGTACGCTCTCCCCTTGCCAAATGGAGTGGGAAAGCTTTTCGCTAAGCTAGAGATGACTAGAGAAGCAGAAGCGCGGCTCCGGAGCTATCCGGAGGAAAGTGCCGCTTCCCGGCGTCTTTCGGCTTGAAGAGGCGCTCCGGAGTGCTCCGCTGGCGCTCTGCTGAGCTGTGCGCGAATTAGCCGCTTCTGCGCCTCCGAGAAGCAGAGATCGCGGTTGCTTGGAAGAGGCGAAGAACGAAGCCGCAAAGAAGCGGGCTTGTGTGCGAAGCCTTCCGACTGCCGGAGGACGGTGGCTGCCGCTCTCCTGCCTGTTGAATTCACTCTCGGCAAGCGAATGGAAAGCGTTCCAGGACAACTTGCCTGGGTTTTGACTTGGTCCTGATGCCTCCCACCTTGGCAAGTCTTGCTCGTCGCCAGAGGCTCCGAGATGCACAGAAGACGGTGGCAGCTGCTGAAAAGAAGGGCAGCGGTGCGTTTGTCGACAAGCAAGAACATAGGCAGCTGCCTGTGCTTGGGAAGGAGCAGCTGCCTGGTTTTGGCAATTGCCTTCACAGCGCCCAGAAGCCCGGTGCTCTGCTGCTTTGTTTTTCGCAGTCAGTCAATTGCACACTAGTGAAGCTGAGCCAGGCTCTTCAGCTTTGCTGCTTTTGAGCATCTGTGCTCCACTTAGGCTCTGTGACATCTCTCGAGGTTGTTTGCCTCGGCCAGGCTGGAAAGTGCCCGCTAGTACCTAGAGCTGGGCAGGAGAGGGCAGAGAGCACTTCCATCTGACAGCAGGTTGCAGATTGCCTCGGAAAGAGCCGTGTCCTTGGAATGTGCAGCAAATCCTCTTTCTTTGCAAACCGCGGTTAGTGTGCAGTGCAGGTACGCTCTCCCCTTGCCAAATGGAGTGGGAAAGCTTTTCGCTAAGCTAGAGATGACTA
Organism: Anomalospiza imberbis; assembly: GCF_031753505.1. NCBI lineage: Eukaryota > Metazoa > Chordata > Aves > Passeriformes > Viduidae > Anomalospiza > Anomalospiza imberbis. Next base: position 46,365 of record NW_027100033.1, read on the forward strand.
GAGAAGCAGAAGCGCGGCTCCGGAGCTATCCGGAGGAAAGTGCCGCTTCCCGGCGTCTTTCGGCTTGAAGAGGCGCTCCGGAGTGCTCCGCTGGCGCTCTGCTGAGCTGTGCGCGAATTAGCCGCTTCTGCGCCTCCGAGAAGCAGAGATCGCGGTTGCTTGGAAGAGGCGAAGAACGAAGCCGCAAAGAAGCGGGCTTGTGTGCCAAGCCTTCCGACTGCCGGAGGACGGTGGCTGCCGCTCTCCTGCCTCTTGAATTCACTCTCGGCAAGCGAATGGAAAGCGTTCCAGGACAACTTGCCTGGGTTTTGACTTGGTCCTGATGCTCCCACCTTGGCAAGTCTTGCTCGTCGCCAGAGGCTCCGAGATGCACAGAAGACGGTGGCAGCTGCTGAAAAGAAGGTCAGCGGTGCGTTTGTCGACAAGCAAGAACATAGGCAGCTGCCTGTGCTTGGGAAGGAGCAGCTGCCTGGTTTTGGCAATTGCCTTCACAGCGCCCAGAAGCCCGGTGCTCTGCTGCTTTGTTTTTCGCAGTCAGTCAATTGCACACTAGTGAAGCTGTGCCAGGCTCTTCAGCTTTGCTGCTTTTGAGCATCTGTGCTCCACTTAGGCTCTGTGACATCTCTGGAGGTGGTTTGCCTCGCCCAGGCTGGAAAGTGCCCGCTAGTACCTAGAGCTGGGCAGGAGAGGGCAGAGAGCCCTTCCATCTGACAGCAGGTTGCAGATTGCCTCGGAAAGAGCCGTGTCCTTGGAATGTGCAGCAAATCCTCTTTCTTTGCAAACCGCGGTTAGTGTGCAGTGTAGGTACACTCTCCTCTTGCCAAATGGAGTGGGAAAGCTTTTCGCTAAGCTAGAGATGACTAGAGAAGCAGAAGCGCGGCTCCGGAGCTATCCGGAGGAAAGTGCCGCTTCCCGATGTCTTTCGGCTTGAAGCGGCGCTCCAGAGCGCTTTGCTGCCGCTTTACTGAGCTGTGCGCGAACTAGCCGCTTCTGCGCCTCTGAGAAGCAGAGATCGCGGTTGCTTGGAAGAGGCGAAGAACGAAGCCGCAAAGAAGCGGGCTTGTGTGCGAAGCCTTCCGACTGCCGGAGGACGGTGGCTGCCGCTCTCCTGCCTGTTGAATTCACTCTCGGCAAGCGAATGGAAAGCGTTCCAGGACAACTTGCCTGGGTTTTGACTTGGTCCTGATGCCTCCCACCTTGGCAAGTCTTGCTCGTCGCCAGAGGCTCCGAGATGCACAGAAGACGGTGGCAGCTGCTGAAAAGAAGGGCAGCGGTGAGTTTGTCGACAAGCAAGAACATAGGCAGCTGCCTGTGCTTGGGAAGGAGCAGCTGCCTGGTTTTGGCAATTGCCTTCACAGCGCCCAGAAGCCCGGTGCTCTGCTGCTTTGTTTTTCGCAGTCAGTCAATTGCACACTAGTGAAGCTGAGCCAGGCTCTTCAGCTTTGCTGCTTTTGAGCATCTGTGCTCCACTTATGCTCTGTGACATCTCTCGAGGTTGTTTGCCTCGGCCAGGCTGGAAAGTGCCCGCTAGTACCTAGAGCTGGGCAGGAGAGGGCAGAGAGCACTTCCATCTGACAGCAGGTTGCAGATTGCCTCGGAAAGAGCCGTGTCCTTGGAATGTGCAGCAAATCCTCTTTCTTTGCAAACCGCGGTTAGTGTGCAGTGTAGGTACACTCTCCCCTTGCCAAATGGAGTGGGAAAGCTTTTCGCTAAGCTAGAGATGACTAGAGAAGCAGAAGCGCGGCTCCGGAGCTATCCGGAGGAAAGTGCCGCTTCCCGGCGTCTTTCGGCTTGAAGAGGCGCTCCGGAGTGCTCCGCTGGCGCTCTGCTGAGCTGTGCGCGAACTAGCCGCTTCTGCGCCTCTGAGAAGCAGAGATCGCGGTTGCTTGGAAGAGGCGAAGAACGAAGCCGCAAAGAAGCGGGCTTGTGTGCGAAGCCTTCCGACTGCCGGAGGACGGTGGCTGCCGCTCTCCTGCCTCTTGAATTCACTCTCGGCAAGCGAATGGAAAGCGTTCCAGGACAACTTGCCTGGGTTTTGACTTGGTCCTGATGCCTCCCACCTTGGCAAGTCTTGCTCGTCGCCAGAGGCTCCGAGATGCACAGAAGACGGTGGCAGCTGCTGAAAAGAAGGGCAGCGGTGCGTTTGTCGACAAGCAAGAACATAGGCAGCTGCCTGTGCTTGGGAAGGAGCAGCTGCCTGGTTTTGGCAATTGCCTTCACAGCGCCCAGAAGCCCGGTGCTCTGCTGCTTTGTTTTTCGCAGTCAGTCAATTGCACACTAGTGAAGCTGAGCCAGGCTCTTCAGCTTTGCTGCTTTTGAGCATCTGTGCTCCACTTATGCTGTGTGACATCTCTGGAGGTTGTTTGCCTCGGCCAGGCTGGAAAGTGCCCGCTAGTACCTAGAGCTGGGCAGGAGAGGGCAGAGAGCACTTCCATCTGACAGCAGGTTGCAGATTGCCTCGGAAAGAGCCGTGTCCTTGGAATGTGCAGCAAATCCTCTTTCTTTGCAAACCGCGGTTAGTGTGCAGTGCAGGTACACTCTCCCCTTGCCAAATGGAGTGGGAAAGCTTTTCGCTAAGCTAGAGATGACTAGAGAAGCAGAAGCGCGGCTCCGGAGCTATCCGGAGGAAAGTGCCGCTTCCCGGCGTCTTTCGGCTTGAAGAGGCGCTCCGGAGTGCTCCGCTGGCGCTCTGCTGAGCTGTGCGCGAATTAGCCGCTTCTGCGCCTCCGAGAAGCAGAGATCGCGGTTGCTTGGAAGAGGCGAAGAACGAAGCCGCAAAGAAGCGGGCTTGTGTGCGAAGCCTTCCGACTGCCGGAGGACGGTGGCTGCCGCTCTCCTGCCTCTTGAATTCACTCTCGGCAAGCGAATGGAAAGCGTTCCAGGACAACTTGCCTGGGTTTTGACTTGGTCCTGATGCCTCCCACCTTGGCAAGTCTTGCTCGTCGCCAGAGGCTCCGAGATGCACAGAAGACGGTGGCAGCTGCTGAAAAGAAGGTCAGCGGTGCGTTTGTCGACAAGCAAGAACATAGGCAGCTGCCTGTGCTTGGGAAGGAGCAGCTGCCTGGTTTTGGCAATTGCCTTCACAGCGCCCAGAAGCCCGGTGCTCTGCTGCTTTGTTTTTCGCAGTCAGTCAATTGCACACTAGTGAAGCTGAGCCAGGCTCTTCAGCTTTGCTGCTTTTGAGCATCTGTGCTCCACTTAGGCTCTGTGACATCTCTCGAGGTTGTTTGCCTCGGCCAGGCTGGAAAGTGCCCGCTAGTACCTAGAGCTGGGCAGGAGAGGGCAGAGAGCACTTCCATCTGACAGCAGGTTGCAGATTGCCTCGGAAAGAGCCGTGTCCTTGGAATGTGCAGCAAATCCTCTTTCTTTGCAAACCGCGGTTAGTGTGCAGTGCAGGTACGCTCTCCCCTTGCCAAATGGAGTGGGAAAGCTTTTCGCTAAGCTAGAGATGACTAGAGAAGCAGAAGCGCGGCTCCGGAGCTATCCGGAGGAAAGTGCCGCTTCCCGGCGTCTTTCGGCTTGAAGCGGCGCTCCAGAGCGCTTTGCTGCCGCTTTACTGAGCTGTGCGCGAATTAGCCGCTTCTGCGCCTCCGAGAAGCAGAGATCGCGGTTGCTTGGAAGAGGCGAAGAACGAAGCCGCAAAGAAGCGGGCTTGTGTGCCAAGCCTTCCGACTGCCGGAGGACGGTGGCTGCCGCTCTCCTGCCTCTTGAATTCACTCTCGGCAAGCGAATGGAAAGCGTTCCAGGACAACTTGCCTGGGTTTTGACTTGGTCCTGATGCCTCCCACCTTGGCAAGTCTTGCTCGTCGCCAGAGGCTCCGAGATGCACAGAAGACGGTGGCAGCTGCTGAAAAGAAGGGCAGCGGTGAGTTTGTCGACAAGCAAGAACATAGGCAGCTGCCTGTGCTTGGGAAGGAGCAGCTGCCTGGTTTTGGCAATTGCCTTCACAGCGCCCAGAAGCCCGGTGCTCTGCTGCTTTGTTTTTCGCAGTCAGTCAATTGCACACTAGTGAAGCTGAGCCAGGCTCTTCAGCTTTGCTGCTTTTGAGCATCTGTGCTCCACTTATGCTCTGTGACATCTCTCGAGGTTGTTTGCCTCGGCCAGGCTGGAAAGTGCCCGCTAGTACCTAGAGCTGGGCAGGAGAGGGCAGAGAGCACTTCCATCTGACAGCAGGTTGCAGATTGCCTCGGAAAGAGCCGTGTCCTTGGAATGTGCAGCAAATCCTCTTTCTTTGCAAACCGCGGTTAGTGTGCAGTGTAGGTACGCTCTCCCCTTGCCAAATGGAGTGGGAAAGCTTTTCGCTAAGCTAGAGATGACTAGAGAAGCAGAAGCGCGGCTCCGGAGCTATCCGGAGGAAAGTGCCGCTTCCCGGCGTCTTTCGGCTTGAAGAGGCGCTCCGGAGTGCTCCGCTGGCGCTCTGCTGAGCTGTGCGCGAATTAGCCGCTTCTGCGCCTCCGAGAAGCAGAGATCGCGGTTGCTTGGAAGAGGCGAAGAACGAAGCCGCAAAGAAGCGGGCTTGTGTGCGAAGCCTTCCGACTGCCGGAGGACGGTGGCTGCCGCTCTCCTGCCTCTTGAATTCACTCTCGGCAAGCGAATGGAAAGCGTTCCAGGACAACTTGCCTGGGTTTTGACTTGGTCCTGATGCCTCCCACCTTGGCAAGTCTTGCTCGTCGCCAGAGGCTCCGAGATGCACAGAAGACGGTGGCAGCTGCTGAAAAGAAGGGCAGCGGTGCGTTTGTCGACAAGCAAGAACATAGGCAGCTGCCTGTGCTTGGGAAGGAGCAGCTGCCTGGTTTTTGGCAATTGCCTTCACAGCGCCCAGAAGCCCGGTGCTCTGCTGCTTTGTTTTTCGCAGTCAGTCAATTGCACACTAGTGAAGCTGAGCCAGGCTCTTCAGCTTTGCTGCTTTTGAGCATCTGTGCTCCACTTAGGCTCTGTGACATCTCTCGAGGTTGTTTGCCTCGGCCAGGCTGGAAAGTGCCCGCTAGTACCTAGAGCTGGGCAGGAGAGGGCAGAGAGCACTTCCATCTGACAGCAGGTTGCAGATTGCCTCGGAAAGAGCCGTGTCCTTGGAATGTGCAGCAAATCCTCTTTCTTTGCAAACCGCGGTTAGTGTGCAGTGCAGGTACGCTCTCCCCTTGCCAAATGGAGTGGGAAAGCTTTTCGCTAAGCTAGAGATGACTAGAGAAGCAGAAGCGCGGCTCCGGAGCTATCCGGAGGAAAGTGCCGCTTCCCGGCGTCTTTCGGCTTGAAGAGGCGCTCCGGAGTGCTCCGCTGGCGCTCTGCTGAGCTGTGCGCGAATTAGCCGCTTCTGCGCCTCCGAGAAGCAGAGATCGCGGTTGCTTGGAAGAGGCGAAGAACGAAGCCGCAAAGAAGCGGGCTTGTGTGCCAAGCCTTCCGACTGCCGGAGGACGGTGGCTGCCGCTCTCCTGCCTCTTGAATTCACTCTCGGCAAGCGAATGGAAAGCGTTCCAGGACAACTTGCCTGGGTTTTGACTTGGTCCTGATGCCTCCCACCTTGGCAAGTCTTGCTCGTCGCCAGAGGCTCCGAGATGCACAGAAGACGGTGGCAGCTGCTGAAAAGAAGGTCAGCGGTGCGTTTGTCGACAAGCAAGAACATAGGCAGCTGCCTGTGCTTGGGAAGGAGCAGCTGCCTGGTTTTGGCAATTGCCTTCACAGCGCCCAGAAGCCCGGTGCTCTGCTGCTTTGTTTTTCGCAGTCAGTCAATTGCACACTAGTGAAGCTGTGCCAGGCTCTTCAGCTTTGCTGCTTTTGAGCATCTGTGCTCCACTTAGGCTCTGTGACATCTCTGGAGGTGGTTTGCCTCGCCCAGGCTGGAAAGTGCCCGCTAGTACCTAGAGCTGGGCAGGAGAGGGCAGAGAGCACTTCCATCTGACAGCAGGTTGCAGATTGCCTCGGAAAGAGCCGTGTCCTTGGAATGTGCAGCAAATCCTCTTTCTTTGCAAACCGCGGTTAGTGTGCAGTGTAGGTACACTCTCCTCTTGCCAAATGGAGTGGGAAAGCTTTTCGCTAAGCTAGAGATGACTAGAGAAGCAGAAGCGCGGCTCCGGAGCTATCCGGAGGAAAGTGCCGCTTCCCGATGTCTTTCGGCTTGAAGCGGCGCTCCAGAGCGCTTTGCTGCCGCTTTACTGAGCTGTGCGCGAACTAGCCGCTTCTGCGCCTCTGAGAAGCAGAGATCGCGGTTGCTTGGAAGAGGCGAAGAACGAAGCCGCAAAGAAGCGGGCTTGTGTGCGAAGCCTTCCGACTGCCGGAGGACGGTGGCTGCCGCTCTCCTGCCTGTTGAATTCACTCTCGGCAAGCGAATGGAAAGCGTTCCAGGACAACTTGCCTGGGTTTTGACTTGGTCCTGATGCCTCCCACCTTGGCAAGTCTTGCTCGTCGCCAGAGGCTCCGAGATGCACAGAAGACGGTGGCAGCTGCTGAAAAGAAGGGCAGCGGTGAGTTTGTCGACAAGCAAGAACATAGGCAGCTGCCTGTGCTTGGGAAGGAGCAGCTGCCTGGTTTTGGCAATTGCCTTCACAGCGCCCAGAAGCCCGGTGCTCTGCTGCTTTGTTTTTCGCAGTCAGTCAATTGCACACTAGTGAAGCTGAGCCAGGCTCTTCAGCTTTGCTGCTTTTGAGCATCTGTGCTCCACTTATGCTCTGTGACATCTCTCGAGGTTGTTTGCCTCGGCCAGGCTGGAAAGTGCCCGCTAGTACCTAGAGCTGGGCAGGAGAGGGCAGAGAGCACTTCCATCTGACAGCAGGTTGCAGATTGCCTCGGAAAGAGCCGTGTCCTTGGAATGTGCAGCAAATCCTCTTTCTTTGCAAACCGCGGTTAGTGTGCAGTGTAGGTACACTCTCCCCTTGCCAAATGGAGTGGGAAAGCTTTTCGCTAAGCTAGAGATGACTAGAGAAGCAGAAGCGCGGCTCCGGAGCTATCCGGAGGGAAAGTGCCGCTTCCCGGCGTCTTTCGGCTTGAAGAGGCGCTCCGGAGTGCTCCGCTGGCGCTCTGCTGAGCTGTGCGCGAACTAGCCGCTTCTGCGCCTCTGAGAAGCAGAGATCGCGGTTGCTTGGAAGAGGCGAAGAACGAAGCCGCAAAGAAGCGGGCTTGTGTGCGAAGCCTTCCGACTGCCGGAGGACGGTGGCTGCCGCTCTCCTGCCTCTTGAATTCACTCTCGGCAAGCGAATGGAAAGCGTTCCAGGACAACTTGCCTGGGTTTTGACTTGGTCCTGATGCCTCCCACCTTGGCAAGTCTTGCTCGTCGCCAGAGGCTCCGAGATGCACAGAAGACGGTGGCAGCTGCTGAAAAGAAGGGCAGCGGTGCGTTTGTCGACAAGCAAGAACATAGGCAGCTGCCTGTGCTTGGGAAGGAGCAGCTGCCTGGTTTTGGCAATTGCCTTCACAGCGCCCAGAAGCCCGGTGCTCTGCTGCTTTGTTTTTCGCAGTCAGTCAATTGCACACTAGTGAAGCTGAGCCAGGCTCTTCAGCTTTGCTGCTTTTGAGCATCTGTGCTCCACTTAGGCTCTGTGACATCTCTGGAGGTTGTTTGCCTCGCCCAGGCTGGAAAGTGCCCGCTAGTACCTAGAGCTGGGCAGGAGAGGGCAGAGAGCACTTCCATCTGACAGCAGGTTGCAGATTGCCTCGGAAAGAGCCGTGTCCTTGGAATGTGCAGCAAATCCTCTTTCTTTGCAAACCGCGGTTAGTGTGCAGTGCAGGTACGCTCTCCCCTTGCCAAATGGAGTGGGAAAGCTTTTCGCTAAGCTAGAGATGACTAGAGAAGCAGAAGCGCGGCTCCGGAGCTATCCGGAGGAAAGTGCCGCTTCCCGGCGTCTTTCGGCTTGCAGAGGCGCTCCGGAGTGCTCCGCTGGCGCTCTGCTGAGCTGTGCGCGAATTAGCCGCTTCTGCGCCTCCGAGAAGCAGAGATCGCGGTTGCTTGGAAGAGGCGAAGAACGAAGCCGCAAAGAAGCGGGCTTGTGTGCGAAGCCTTCCGACTGCCGGAGGACGGTGGCTGCCGCTCTCCTGCCTCTTGAATTCACTCTCGGCAAGCGAATGGAAAGCGTTCCAGGACAACTTGCCTGGGTTTTGACTTGGTCCTGATGCCTCCCACCTTGGCAAGTCTTGCTCGTCGCCAGAGGCTCCGAGATGCACAGAAGACGGTGGCAGCTGCTGAAAAGAAGGTCAGCGGTGCGTTTGTCGACAAGCAAGAACATAGGCAGCTGCCTGTGCTTGGGAAGGAGCAGCTGCCTGGTTTTGGCAATTGCCTTCACAGCGCCCAGAAGCCCGGTGCTCTGCTGCTTTGTTTTTCGCAGTCAGTCAATTGCACACTAGTGAAGCTGTGCCAGGCTCTTCAGCTTTGCTGCTTTTGAGCATCTGTGCTCCACTTAGGCTCTGTGACATCTCTCGAGGTTGTTTGCCTCGGCCAGGCTGGAAAGTGCCCGCTAGTACCTAGAGCTGGGCAGGAGAGGGCAGAGAGCACTTCCATCTGACAGCAGGTTGCAGATTGCCTCGGAAAGAGCCGTGTCCTTGGAATGTGCAGCAAATCCTCTTTCTTTGCAAACCGCGGTTAGTGTGCAGTGCAGGTACGCTCTCCCCTTGCCAAATGGAGTGGGAAAGCTTTTCGCTAAGCTAGAGATGACTAGAGAAGCAGAAGCGCGGCTCCGGAGCTATCCGGAGGAAAGTGCCGCTTCCCGGCGTCTTTCGGCTTGAAGAGGCGCTCCGGAGTGCTCCGCTGGCGCTCTGCTGAGCTGTGCGCGAATTAGCCGCTTCTGCGCCTCCGAGAAGCAGAGATCGCGGTTGCTTGGAAGAGGCGAAGAACGAAGCCGCAAAGAAGCGGGCTTGTGTGCCAAGCCTTCCGACTGCCGGAGGACGGTGGCTGCCGCTCTCCTGCCTGTTGAATTCACTCTCGGCAAGCGAATGGAAAGCGTTCCAGGACAACTTGCCTGGGTTTTGACTTGGTCCTGATGCCTCCCACCTTGGCAAGTCTTGCTCGTCGCCAGAGGCTCCGAGATGCACAGAAGACGGTGGGCAGCTGCTGAAAAGAAGGGGCAGCGGTGAGTTTGTCGACAAGCAAGAACATAGGCAGCTGCCTGTGCTTGGGAAGGAGCAGCTGCCTGGTTTTGGCAATTGCCTTCACAGCGCCCAGAAGCCCGGTGCTCTGCTGCTTTCTTTTTCGCAGTCAGTCAATTGCACACTAGTGAAGCTGAGCCAGGCTCTTCAGCTTTGCTGCTTTTGAGCATCTGTGCTCCACTTAGGCTCTGTGACATCTCTCGAGGTTGTTTGCCTCGGCCAGGCTGGCAAGTGCCCGCTGGTACCTAGAGCTGGGCAGGAGAGGGCAGAGAGCACTTCCATCTGACAGCAGGTTGCAGATTGCCTCGGAAAGAGCCGTGTCCTTGGAATGTGCAGCAAATCCTCTTTCTTTGCAAACCGCGGTTAGTGTGCAGTGCAGGTACGCTCTCCCCTTGCCAAATGGAGTGGGAAAGCTTTTCGCTGAGATAGAGATGACTAGAGAAGCAGAAGCGCGGCTCCGGAGCTATCCGGAGGAAAGTGCCTCTTCCCGGCGTCTTTCGGCTTGAAGAGGCGCTCCGGAGTGCTCCGCTGGCGCTCTGCTGAGCTGTGCGCGAACTAGCCGCTTCTGCGCCTCTGAGAAGCAGAGATCGCGGTTGCTTGGAAGAGGCGAAGAACGAAGCCTCAAAGAAGCGGGCTTGTGTGCGAAGCCTTCCGACTGCCGGAGGACGGTGGCTGCCGCTCTCCTGCCTGTTGAATTCACTCTCGGCAAGCGAATGGAAAGCGTTCCAGGACAACTTGCCTGGGTTTTGACTTGGTCCTGATGCCTCCCACCTTGGCAAGTCTTGCTCGTCGCCAGAGGCTCCGAGATGCACAGAAGACGGTGGCAGCTGCTGAAAAGAAGGGCAGCGGTGAGTTTGTCGACAAGCAAGAACATAGGCAGCTGCCTGTGCTTGGGAAGGAGCAGCTGCCTGGTTTTGGCAATTGCCTTCACAGCGCCCAGAAGCCCGGTGCTCTGCTGCTTTGTTTTTCGCAGTCAGTCAATTGCACACTAGTGAAGCTGAGCCAGGCTCTTCAGCTTTGCTGCTTTTGAGCATCTGTGCTCCACTTAGGCTCTGTGACATCTCTCGAGGTTGTTTGCCTCGGCCAGGCTGGAAAGTGCCCGCTAGTACCTAGAGCTGGGCAGGAGAGGGCAGAGAGCACTTCCATCTGACAGCAGGTTGCAGATTGCCTCGGAAAGAGCCGTGTCCTTGGAATGTGCAGCAAATCCTCTTTCTTTGCAAACCGCGGTTAGTGTGCAGTGCAGGTACACTCTCCCCTTGCCAAATGGAGTGGGAAAGCTTTTCGCTAAGCTAGAGATGACTAGAGAAGCAGAAGCGCGGCTCCGGAGCTATCCGGAGGAAAGTGCCGCTTCCCGGCGTCTTTCGGCTTGAAGAGGCGCTCCGGAGTGCTCCGCTGGCGCTCTGCTGAGCTGTGCGCGAATTAGCCGCTTCTGCGCCTCCGAGAAGCAGAGATCGCGGTTGCTTGGAAGAGGCGAAGAACGAAGCCGCAAAGAAGCGGGCTTGTGTGCGAAGCCTTCCGACTGCCGGAGGACGGTGGCTGCCGCTCTCCTGCCTCTTGAATTCACTCTCGGCAAGCGAATGGAAAGCGTTCCAGGACAACTTGCCTGGGTTTTGACTTGGTCCTGATGCCTCCCACCTTGGCAAGTCTTGCTCGTCGCCAGAGGCTCCGAGATGCACAGAAGACGGTGGCAGCTGCTGAAAAGAAGGGCAGCGGTGCGTTTGTCGACAAGCAAGAACATAGGCAGCTGCCTGTGCTTGGGAAGGAGCAGCTGCCTGGTTTTGGCAATTGCCTTCACAGCGCCCAGAAGCCCGGTGCTCTGCTGCTTTCTTTTTCGCAGTCAGTCAATTGCACACTAGTGAAGCTGAGCCAGGCTCTTCAGCTTTGCTGCTTTTGAGCATCTGTGCTCCACTTAGGCTCTGTGACATCTCTCGAGGTTGTTTGCCTCGGCCAGGCTGGCAAGTGCCCGCTAGTACCTAGAGCTGGGCAGGAGAGGGCAGAGAGCACTTCCATCTGACAGCAGGTTGCAGATTGCCTCGGAAAGAGCCGTGTCCTTGGAATGTGCAGCAAATCCTCTTTCTTTGCAAACCGCGGTTAGTGTGCAGTGCAGGTACGCTCTCCCCTTGCCAAATGGAGTGGGAAAGCTTTTCGCTAAGCTAGAGATGACTAGAGAAGCAGAAGCGCGGCTCCGGAGCTATCCGGAGGAAAGTGCCGCTTCCCGGCGTCTTTCGGCTTGAAGAGGCGCTCCGGAGCGCTCCGCTGGCGCTCTGCTGAGCTGTGCGCGAATTAGCCGCTTCTGCGCCTCCGAGAAGCAGAGATCGCGGTTGCTTGGAAGAGGCGAAGAACGAAGCCGCAAAGAAGCGGGGCTTGTGTGCCAAGCCTTCCGACTGCCGGAGGACGGTGGCTGCCGCTCTCCTGCCTGTTGAATTCACTCTCGGCAAGCGAATGGAAAGCGTTCCAGGACAACTTGCCTGGGTTTTGACTTGGTCCTGATGCCTCCCACCTTGGCAAGTCTTGCTCGTCGCCAGAGGCTCCGAGATGCACAGAAGACGGTGGCAGCTGCTGAAAAGAAGGGCAGCGGTGCGTTTGTCGACAAGCAAGAACATAGGCAGCTGCCTGTGCTTGGGAAGGAGCAGCTGCCTGGTTTTGGCAATTGCCTTCACAGCGCCCAGAAGCCCGGTGCTCTGCTGCTTTCTTTTTCGCAGTCAGTCAATTGCACACTAGTGAAGCTGAGCCAGGCTCTTCAGCTTTGCTGCTTTTGAGCATCTGTGCTCCACTTAGGCTCTGTGACATCTCTCGAGGTTGTTTGCCTCGCCCAGGCTGGCAAGTGCCCGCTGGTACCTAGAGCTGGGCAGGAGAGGGCAGAGAGCACTTCCATCTGACAGCAGGTTGCAGATTGCCTCGGAAAGAGCCGTGTCCTTGGAATGTGCAGCAAATCCTCTTTCTTTGCAAACCGCGGTTAGTGTGCAGTGCAGGTACGCTCTCCCCTTGCCAAATGGAATGGGAAAGCTTTTCGCTGAGATAGAGATGACTAGAGAAGCAGAAGCGCGGCTCCGGAGCTATCCGGAGGAAAGTGCCGCTTCCCGATGTCTTTCGGCTTGAAGCGGCGCTCCGGAGTGCTCCGCTGGCGCTCTGCTGAGCTGTGCGCGAATTAGCCGCTTCTGCGCCTCTGAGAAGCAGAGATCGCGGTTGCTTGGAAGAGGCGAAGAACGAAGCCGCAAAGAAGCGGGCTTGTGTGCCAAGCCTTCCGACTGCCGGAGGACGGTGGCTGCCGCTCTCCTGCCTCTTGAATTCACTCTCGGCAAGCGAATGGAAAGCGTTCCAGGACAACTTGCCTGGGTTTTGACTTGGTCCTGATGCCTCCCACCTTGGCAAGTCTTGCTCGTCGCCAGAGGCTCCGAGATGCACAGAAGACGGTGGCAGCTGCTGAAAAGAAGGGCAGCGGTGCGTTTGTCGACAAGCAAGAACATAGGCAGCTGCCTGTGCTTGGGAAGGAGCAGCTGCCTGGTTTTGGCAATTGCCTTCACAGCGCCCAGAAGCCCGGTGCTGTGCTGCTTTGTTTTTCGCAGTCAGTCAATTGCACACTAGTGAAGCTGAGCCAGGCTCTTCAGCTTTGCTGCTTTTGAGCATCTGTGCTCCACTTAGGCTCTGTGACATCTCTCGAGGTTGTTTGCCTCGGCCAGGCTGGAAAGTGCCCGCTAGTACCTAGAGCTGGGCAGGAGAGGGCAGAGAGCACTTCCATCTGACAGCAGGTTGCAGATTGCCTCGGAAAGAGCCGTGTCCTTGGAATGTGCAGCAAATCCTCTTTCTTTGCAAACCGCGGTTAGTGTGCAGTGCAGGTACGCTCTCCCCTTGCCAAATGGAGTGGGAAAGATTTTCGCTAAGCTAGAGATGACTAGAGAAGCAGAAGCGCGGCTCCGGAGCTATCCGGAGGAAAGTGCCGCTTCCCGATGTCTTTCGGCTTGAAGCGGCGCTCCGGAGTGCTCCGCTGGCGCTCTGCTGAGCTGTGCGCGAACTAGCCGCTTCTGCGCCTCTGAGAAGCAGAGATCGCGGTTGCTTGGAAGAGGCGAAGAACGAAGCCGCAAAGAAGCGGGCTTGTGTGCGAAGCCTTCCGACTGCCGGAGGACGGTGGCTGCCGCTCTCCTGCCTGTTGAATTCACTCTCGGCAAGCGAATGGAAAGCGTTCCAGGACAACTTGCCTGGGTTTTGACTTGGTCCTGATGCCTCCCACCTTGGCAAGTCTTGCTCGTCGCCAGAGGCTCCGAGATGCACAGAAGACGGTGGCAGCTGCTGAAAAGAAGGGCAGCGGTGCGTTTGTCGACAAGCAAGAACATAGGCAGCTGCCTGTGCTTGGGAAGGAGCAGCTGCCTGGTTTTGGCAATTGCCTTCACAGCGCCCAGAAGCCCGGTGCTCTGCTGCTTTCTTTTTCGCAGTCAGTCAATTGCACACTAGTGAAGCTGAGCCAGGCTCTTCAGCTTTGCTGCTTTTGAGCATCTGTGCTCCACTTAGGCTCTGTGACATCTCTCGAGGTTGTTTGCCTCGGCCAGGCTGGAAAGTGCCCGCTAGTACCTAGAGCTGGGCAGGAGAGGGCAGAGAGCACTTCCATCTGACAGCAGGTTGCAGATTGCCTCGGAAAGAGCCGTGTCCTTGGAATGTGCAGCAAATCCTCTTTCTTTGCAAACCGCGGTTAGTGTGCAGTGCAGGTACGCTCTCCCCTTGCCAAATGGAGTGGGAAAGCTTTTCGCTAAGCTAGAGATGACTAGAGAAGCAGAAGCGCGGCTCCGGAGCTATCCGGAGGAAAGTGCCGCTTCCCGGCGTCTTTCGGCTTGAAGAGGCGCTCCGGAGCGCTCCGCTGGCGCTCTGCTGAGCTGTGCGCGAATTAGCCGCTTCTGCGCCTCCGAGAAGCAGAGATCGCGGTTGCTTGGAAGAGGCGAAGAACGAAGCCGCAAAGAAGCGGGCTTGTGTGCCAAGCCTTCCGACTGCCGGAGGACGGTGGCTGCCGCTCTCCTGCCTGTTGAATTCACTCTCGGCAAGCGAATGGAAAGCGTTCCAGGACAACTTGCCTGGGTTTTGACTTGGTCCTGATGCCTCCCACCTTGGCAAGTCTTGCTCGTCGCCAGAGGCTCCGAGATGCACAGAAGACGGTGGCAGCTGCTGAAAAGAAGGGCAGCGGTGAGTTTGTCGACAAGCAAGAACATAGGCAGCTGCCTGTGCTTGGGAAGGAGCAGCTGCCTGGTTTTGGCAATTGCCTTCACAGCGCCCAGAAGCCCGGTGCTCTGCTGCTTTCTTTTTCGCAGTCAGTCAATTGCACACTAGTGAAGCTGAGCCAGGCTCTTCAGCTTTGCTGCTTTTGAGCATCTGTGCTCCACTTAGGCTCTGTGACATCTCTCGAGGTTGTTTGCCTCGCCCAGGCTGGCAAGTGCCCGCTGGTACCTAGAGCTGGGCAGGAGAGGGCAGAGAGCACTTCCATCTGACAGCAGGTTGCAGATTGCCTCGGAAAGAGCCGTGTCCTTGGAATGTGCAGCAAATCCTCTTTCTTTGCAAACCGCGGTTAGTGTGCAGTGCAGGTACGCTCTCCCCTTGCCAAATGGAATGGGAAAGCTTTTCGCTGAGATAGAGATGACTAGAGAAGCAGAAGCGCGGCTCCGGAGCTATCCGGAGGAAAGTGCCGCTTCCCGATGTCTTTCGGCTTGAAGCGGCGCTCCGGAGTGCTCCGCTGGCGCTCTGCTGAGCTGTGCGCGAACTAGCCGCTTCTGCGCCTCTGAGAAGCAGAGATCGCGGTTGCTTGGAAGAGGCGAAGAACGAAGCCGCAAAGAAGCGGGCTTGTGTGCCAAGCCTTCCGACTGCCGGAGGACGGTGGCTGCCGCTCTCCTGCCTGTTGAATTCACTCTCGGCAAGCGAATGGAAAGCGTTCCAGGACAACTTGCCTGGGTTTTGACTTGGTCCTGATGCCTCCCACCTTGGCAAGTCTTGCTCGTCGCCAGAGGCTCCGAGATGCACAGAAGACGGTGGCAGCTGCTGAAAAGAAGGGCAGCGGTGAGTTTGTCGACAAGCAAGAACATAGGCAGCTGCCTGTGCTTGGGAAGGAGCAGCTGCCTGGTTTTGGCAATTGCCTTCACAGCGCCCAGAAGCCCGGTGCTGTGCTGCTTTGTTTTTCGCAGTCAGTCAATTGCACACTAGTGAAGCTGAGCCAGGCTCTTCAGCTTTGCTGCTTTTGAGCATCTGTGCTCCACTTAGGCTCTGTGACATCTCTCGAGGTTGTTTGCCTCGGCCAGGCTGGAAAGTGCCCGCTAGTACCTAGAGCTGGGCAGGAGAGGGCAGAGAGCACTTCCATCTGACAGCAGGTTGCAGATTGCCTCGGAAAGAGCCGTGTCCTTGGAATGTGCAGCAAATCCTCTTTCTTTGCAAACCGCGGTTAGTGTGCAGTGCAGGTACACTCTCCCCTTGCCAAATGGAGTGGGAAAGCTTTTCGCTAAGCTAGAGATGACTAGAGAAGCAGAAGCGCGGCTCCGGAGCTATCCGGAGGAAAGTGCCGCTTCCCGATGTCTTTCGGCTTGAAGCGGCGCTCCAGAGCGCTTTGCTGCCGCTTTACTGAGCTGTGCGCGAACTAGCCGCTTCTGCGCCTCTGAGAAGCAGAGATCGCGGTTGCTTGGAAGAGGCGAAGAACGAAGCCGCAAAGAAGCGGGCTTGTGTGCGAAGCCTTCCGACTGCCGGAGGACGGTGGCTGCCGCTCTCCTGCCTCTTGAATTCACTCTCGGCAAGCGAATGGAAAGCGTTCCAGGACAACTTGCCTGGGTTTTGACTTGGTCCTGATGCGTCCCACCTTGGCAAGTCTTGCTCGCCGCCAGAGGCTCCGAGATGCACAGAAGACGGTGGCAGCTGCTGAAAAGAAGGGCAGCGGTGAGTTTGTCGACAAGCAAGAACATAGGCAGCTGCCTGTGCTTGGGAAGGAGCAGCTGCCTGGTTTTGGCAATTGCCTTCACAGCGCCCAGAAGCCCGGTGCTCTGCTGCTTTGTTTTTCGCAGTCAGTCAATTGCACACTAGTGAAGCTGAGCCAGGCTCTTCAGCTTTGCTGCTTTTGAGCATCTGTGCTCCACTTAGGCTCTGTGACATCTCTCGAGGTTGTTTGCCTCGGCCAGGCTGGAAAGTGCCCGCTAGTACCTAGAGCTGGGCAGGAGAGGGCAGAGAGCACTTCCATCTGACAGCAGGTTGCAGATTGCCTCGGAAAGAGCCGTGTCCTTGGAATGTGCAGCAAATCCTCTTTCTTTGCAAACCGCGGTTAGTGTGCAGTGTAGGTACACTCTCCCCTTGCCAAATGGAGTGGGAAAGCTTTTCGCTAAGCTAGAGATGACTAGAGAAGCAGAAGCGCGGCTCCGGAGCTATCCGGAGGAAAGTGCCGCTTCCCGGCGTCTTTCGGCTTGAAGAGGCGCTCCGGAGTGCTCCGCTGGCGCTCTGCTGAGCTGTGCGCGAATTAGCCGCTTCTGCGCCTCCGAGAAGCAGAGATCGCGGTTGCTTGGAAGAGGCGAAGAACGAAGCCGCAAAGAAGCGGGCTTGTGTGCCAAGCCTTCCGACTGCCGGAGGACGGTGGCTGCCGCTCTCCTGCCTCTTGAATTCACTCTCGGCAAGCGAATGGAAAGCGTTCCAGGACAACTTGCCTGGGTTTTGACTTGGTCCTGATGCCTCCCACCTTGGCAAGTCTTGCTCGTCGCCAGAGGCTCCGAGATGCACAGAAGACGGTGGCAGCTGCTGAAAAGAAGGGCAGCGGTGAGTTTGTCGACAAGCAAGAACATAGGCAGCTGCCTGTGCTTGGGAAGGAGCAGCTGCCTGGTTTTGGCAATTGCCTTCACAGCGCCCAGAAGCCCGGTGCTCTGCTGCTTTTTTTTTCGCAGTCAGTCAATTGCACACTAGTGAAGCTGAGCCAGGCTCTTCAGCTTTGCTGCTTTTGAGCATCTGTGCTCCACTTAGGCTCTGTGACATCTCTGGAGGTTGTTTGCCTCGGCCAGGCTGGAAAGTGCCCGCTAGTACCTAGAGCTGGGCAGGAGAGGGCAGAGAGCACTTCCATCTGACAGCAGGTTGCAGATTGCCTCGGAAAGAGCCGTGTCCTTGGAATGTGCAGCAAATCCTCTTTCTTTGCAAACCGCGGTTAGTGTGCAGTGTAGGTACACTCTCCCCTTGCCAAATGGAGTGGGAAAGCTTTTCGCTAAGCTAGAGATGACTAGAGAAGCAGAAGCGCGGCTCCGGAGCTATCCGGAGGAAAGTGCCGCTTCCCGGCGTCTTTCGGCTTGAAGAGGCGCTCCGGAGTGCTCCGCTGGCGCTCTGCTGAGCTGTGCGCGAATTAGCCGCTTCTGCGCCTCCGAGAAGCAGAGATCGCGGTTGCTTGGAAGAGGCGAAGAACGAAGCCGCAAAGAAGCGGGCTTGTGTGCCAAGCCTTCCGACTGCCGGAGGACGGTGGCTGCCGCTCTCCTGCCTCTTGAATTCACTCTCGGCAAGCGAATGGAAAGCGTTCCAGGACAACTTGCCTGGGTTTTGACTTGGTCCTGATGCCTCCCACCTTGGCAAGTCTTGCTCGTCGCCAGAGGCTCCGAGATGCACAGAAGACGGTGGCAGCTGCTGAAAAGAAGGGCAGCGGTGAGTTTGTCGACAAGCAAGAACATAGGCAGCTGCCTGTGCTTGGGAAGGAGCAGCTGCCTGGTTTTGGCAATTGCCTTCACAGCGCCCAGAAGCCCGGTGCTCTGCTGCTTTGTTTTTCGCAGTCAGTCAATTGCACACTAGTGAAGCTGAGCCAGGCTCTTCAGCTTTGCTGCTTTTGAGCATCTGTGCTCCACTTAGGCTCTGTGACATCTCTCGAGGTTGTTTGCCTCGGCCAGGCTGGAAAGTGCCCGCTAGTACCTAGAGCTGGGCAGGAGAGGGCAGAGAGCACTTCCATCTGACAGCAGGTTGCAGATTGCCTCGGAAAGAGCCGTGTCCTTGGAATGTGCAGCAAATCCTCTTTCTTTGCAAACCGCGGTTAGTGTGCAGTGCAGGTACGCTCTCCCCTTGCCAAATGGAGTGGGAAAGCTTTTCGCTAAGCTAGAGATGACTAGAGAAGCAGAAGCGCGGCTCCGGAGCTATCCGGAGGAAAGTGCCGCTTCCCGGCGTCTTTCGGCTTGAAGAGGCGCTCCGGAGCGCTCCGCTGGCGCTCTGCTGAGCTGTGCGCGAATTAGCCGCTTCTGCGCCTCCGAGAAGCAGAGATCGCGGTTGCTTGGAAGAGGCGAAGAACGAAGCCGCAAAGAAGCGGGCTTGTGTGCGAAGCCTTCCGACTGCTGGAGGACGGTGGCTGCCGCTCTCCTGCCTGTTGAATTCACTCTCGGCAAGCGAATGGAAAGCGTTCCAGGACAACTTGCCTGGGTTTTGACTTGGTCCTGATGCGTCCCACCTTGGCAAGTCTTGCTCGTCGCCAGAGGCTCCGAGATGCACAGAAGACGGTGGCAGCTGCTGAAAAGAAGGGCAGCGGTGAGTTTGTCGACAAGCAAGAACATAGGCAGCTGCCTGTGCTTGGGAAGGAGCAGCTGCCTGGTTTTGGCAATTGCCTTCACAGCGCCCAGAAGCCCGGTGCTCTGCTGCTTTCTTTTTCGCAGTCAGTCAATTGCACACTAGTGAAGCTGAGCCAGGCTCTTCAGCTTTGCTGCTTTTGAGCATCTGTGCTCCACTTAGGCTCTGTGACATCTCTCGAGGTTGTTTGCCTCGGCCAGGCTGGCAAGTGCCCGCTAGTACCTAGAGCTGGGCAGGAGAGGGCAGAGAGCACTTCCATCTGACAGCAGGTTGCAGATTGCCTCGGAAAGAGCCGTGTCCTTGGAATGTGCAGCAAATCCTCTTTCTTTGCAAACCGCGGTTAGTGTGCAGTGCAGGTACGCTCTCCCCTTGCCAACTGGAGTGGGAAAGCTTTTCGCTAAGCTAGAGATGACTAGAGAAACAGAAGCGCGGCTCCGGAGCTATCCGGAGGAAAGTGCCGCTTCCCGGCGTCTTTCGGCTTGAAGAGGCGCTCCGGAGCGCTCCGCTGGCGCTCTGCTGAGCTGTGCGCGAATTAGCCGCTTCTGCGCCTCCGAGAAGCAGAGATCGCGGTTGCTTGGAAGAGGCGAAGAACGAAGCCGCAAAGAAGCGGGCTTGTGTGCGAAGCCTTCCGACTGCCGGAGGACGGTGGCTGCCGCTCTCCTGCCTCTTGAATTCACTCTCGGCAAGCGAATGGAAAGCGTTCCAGGACAACTTGCCTGGGTTTTGACTTGGTCCTGATGCCTCCCACCTTGGCAAGTCTTGCTCGTCGCCAGAGGCTCCGAGATGCACAGAAGACGGTGGCAGCTGCTGAAAAGAAGGGCAGCGGTGAGTTTGTCGACAAGCAAGAACATAGGCAGCTGCCTGTGCTTGGGAAGGAGCAGCTGCCTGGTTTTGGCAATTGCCTTCACAGCGCCCAGAAGCCCGGTGCTCTGCTGCTTTGTTTTTCGCAGTCAGTCAATTGCACACTAGTGAAGCTGTGCCAGGCTCTTCAGCTTTGCTGCTTTTGAGCATCTGTGGTCCACTTATGCTCTGTGACATCTCTGGAGGTTGTTTGCCTCGGCCAGGCTGGAAAGTGCCCGCTAGTACCTAGAGCTGGGCAGGAGAGGGCAGAGAGCACTTCCATCTGACAGCAGGTTGCAGATTGCCTCGGAAAGAGCCGTGTCCTTGGAATGTGCAGAAAATCCTCTTTCTTTGCAAACCGCGGTTAGTGTGCAGTGTAGGTACACTCTCCACTTGCCAAATGGAGTGGGAAAGCTTTTCGCTAAGCTAGAGATGACTAGAGAAGCAGAAGCGCGGCTCCGGAGCTATCCGGAGGAAAGTGCCTCTTCCCGGCGTCTTTCGGCTTGAAGAGGCGCTCCGGAGTGCTCCGCTGGCGCTCTGCTGAGCTGTGCGCGAATTAGCCGCTTCTGCGCCTCCGAGAAGCAGAGATCGCGGTTGCTTGGAAGAGGCGAAGAACGAAGCCGCAAAGAAGCGGGCTTGTGTGCGAAGCCTTCCGACTGCCGGAGGACGGTGGCTGCCGCTCTCCTGCCTCTTGAATTCACTCTCGGCAAGCGAATGGAAAGCGTTCCAGGACAACTTGCCTGGGTTTTGACTTGGTCCTGATGCCTCCCACCTTGGCAAGTCTTGCTCGTCGCCAGAGGCTCCGAGATGCACAGAAGACGGTGGCAGCTGCTGAAAAGAAGGGCAGCGGTGAGTTTGTCGACAAGCAAGAACATAGGCAGCTGCCTGTGCTTGGGAAGGAGCAGCTGCCTGGTTTTGGCAATTGCCTTCACAGCGCCCAGAAGCCCGGTGCTCTGCTGCTTTGTTTTTCGCAGTCAGTCAATTGCACACTAGTGAAGCTGTGCCAGGCTCTTCAGCTTTGCTGCTTTTGAGCATCTGTGCTCCACTTAGGCTCTGTGACATCTCTCGAGGTTGTTTGCCTCGGCCAGGCTGGAAAGTGCCCGCTAGTACCTAGAGCTGGGCAGGAGAGGGCAGAGAGCACTTCCATCTGACAGCAGGTTGCAGATTGCCTCGGAAAGAGCCGTGTCCTTGGAATGTGCAGCAAATCCTCTTTCTTTGCAAACCGCGGTTAGTGTGCAGTGTAGGTACACTCTCCCCTTGCCAAATGGAGTGGGAAAGCTTTTCGCTAAGCTAGAGATGACTAGAGAAGCAGAAGCGCGGCTCCGGAGCTATCCGGAGGAAAGTGCCGCTTCCCGGCGTCTTTCGGCTTGAAGAGGCGCTCCGGAGCGCTCCGCTGGCGCTCTGCTGAGCTGTGCGCGAATTAGCCGCTTCTGCGCCTCCGAGAAGCAGAGATCGCGGTTGCTTGGAAGAGGCGAAGAACGAAGCCGCAAAGAAGCGGGCTTGTGTGCCAAGCCTTCCGACTGCCGGAGGACGGTGGCTGCCGCTCTCCTGCCTGTTGAATTCACTCTCGGCAAGCGAATGGAAAGCGTTCCAGGACAACTTGCCTGGGTTTTGACTTGGTCCTGATGCCTCCCACCTTGGCAAGTCTTGCTCGTCGCCAGAGGCTCCGAGATGCACAGAAGACGGTGGCAGCTGCTGAAAAGAAGGGCAGCGGTGCGTTTGTCGACAAGCAAGAACATAGGCAGCTGCCTGTGCTTGGGAAGGAGCAGCTGCCTGGTTTTGGCAATTGCCTTCACAGCGCCCAGAAGCCCGGTGCTCTGCTGCTTTGTTTTTCGCAGTCAGTCAATTGCACACTAGTGAAGCTGAGCCAGGCTCTTCAGCTTTGCTGCTTTTGAGCATCTGTGCTCCACTTAGGCTCTGTGACATCTCTCGAGGTTGTTTGCCTCGGCCAGGCTGGAAAGTGCCCGCTAGTACCTAGAGCTGGGCAGGAGAGGGCAGAGAGCACTTCCATCTGACAGCAGGTTGCAGATTGCCTCGGAAAGAGCCGTGTCCTTGGAATGTGCAGCAAATCCTCTTTCTTTGCAAACCGCGGTTAGTGTGCAGTGTAGGTACACTCTCCCCTTGCCAAATGGAGTGGGAAAGCTTTTCGCTAAGCTAGAGATGACTAGAGAAGCAGAAGCGCGGCTCCGGAGCTATCCGGAGGAAAGTGCCGCTTCCCGGCGTCTTTCGGCTTGAAGCGGCGCTCCGGAGCGCTCCGCTGGCGCTCTGCTGAGCTGTGCGCGAATTAGCCGCTTCTGCGCCTCCGAGAAGCAGAGATCGCGGTTGCTTGGAAGAGGCGAAGAACGAAGCCGCAAAGAAGCGGGCTTGTGTGCGAAGCCTTCCGACTGCCGGAGGACGGTGGCTGCCGCTCTCCTGCCTGTTGAATTCACTCTCGGCAAGCGAATGGAAAGCGTTCCAGGACAACTTGCCTGGGTTTTGACTTGGTCCTGATGCCTCCCACCTTGGCAAGTCTTGCTCGTCGCCAGAGGCTCCGAGATGCACAGAAGACGGTGGCAGCTGCTGAAAAGAAGGGCAGCGGTGAGTTTGTCGACAAGCAAGAACATAGGCAGCTGCCTGTGCTTGGGAAGGAGCAGCTGCCTGGTTTTGGCAATTGCCTTCACAGCGCCCAGAAGCCCGGTGCTCTGCTGCTTTGTTTTTCGCAGTCAGTCAATTGCACACTAGTGAAGCTGAGCCAGGCTCTTCAGCTTTGCTGCTTTTGAGCATCTGTGCTCCACTTAGGCTCTGTGACATCTCTCGAGGTTGTTTGCCTCGGCCAGGCTGGAAAGTGCCCGCTAGTACCTAGAGCTGGGCAGGAGAGGGCAGAGAGCACTTCCATCTGACAGCAGGTTGCAGATTGCCTCGGAAAGAGCCGTGTCCTTGGAATGTGCAGCAAATCCTCTTTCTTTGCAAACCGCGGTTAGTGTGCAGTGCAGGTACGCTCTCCCCTTGCCAAATGGAGTGGGAAAGCTTTTCGCTAAGCTAGAGATGACTAGAGAAGCAGAAGCGCGGCTCCGGAGCTATCCGGAGGAAAGTGCCGCTTCCCGGCGTCTTTCGGCTTGAAGAGGCGCTCCGGAGTGCTCCGCTGGCGCTCTGCTGAGCTGTGCGCGAATTAGCCGCTTCTGCGCCTCCGAGAAGCAGAGATCGCGGTTGCTTGGAAGAGGCGAAGAACGAAGCCGCAAAGAAGCGGGCTTGTGTGCCAAGCCTTCCGACTGCCGGAGGACGGTGGCTGCCGCTCTCCTGCCTGTTGAATTCACTCTCGGCAAGCGAATGGAAAGCGTTCCAGGACAACTTGCCTGGGTTTTGACTTGGTCCTGATGCCTCCCACCTTGGCAAGTCTTGCTCGTCGCCAGAGGCTCCGAGATGCACAGAAGACGGTGGCAGCTGCTGAAAAGAAGGGCAGCGGTGAGTTTGTCGACAAGCAAGAACATAGGCAGCTGCCTGTGCTTGGGAAGGAGCAGCTGCCTGGTTTTGGCAATTGCCTTCACAGCGCCCAGAAGCCCGGTGCTCTGCTGCTTTGTTTTTCGCAGTCAGTCAATTGCACACTAGTGAAGCTGTGCCAGGCTCTTCAGCTTTGCTGCTTTTGAGCATCTGTGCTCCACTTAGGCTCTGTGACATCTCTCGAGGTTGTTTGCCTCGGCCAGGCTGGAAAGTGCCCGCTAGTACCTAGAGCTGGGCAGGAGAGGGCAGAGAGCACTTCCATCTGACAGCAGGTTGCAGATTGCCTCGGAAAGAGCCGTGTCCTTGGAATGTGCAGCAAATCCTCTTTCTTTGCAAACCGCGGTTAGTGTGCAGTGCAGGTACGCTCTCCCCTTGCCAAATGGAGTGGGAAAGCTTTTCGCTAAGCTAGAGATGACTAGAGAAGCAGAAGCGCGGCTCCGGAGCTATCCGGAGGAATGTGCCGCTTCCCGGCGTCTTTCGGCTTGAAGAGGCGCTCCGGAGTGCTCCGCTGGCGCTCTGCTGAGCTGTGCGCGAATTAGCCGCTTCTGCGCCTCTGAGAAGCAGAGATCGCGGTTGCTTGGAAGAGGCGAAGAACGAAGCTGCAAAGAAGCGGGCTTGTGTGCCAAGCCTTCCGACTGCCGGAGGACGGTGGCTGCCGCTCTCCTGCCTGTTGAATTCACTCTCGGCAAGCGAATGGAAAGCGTTCCAGGACAACTTGCCTGGGTTTTGACTTGGTCCTGATGCCTCCCACCTTGGCAAGTCTTGCTCGTCGCCAGAGGCTCCGAGATGCACAGAAGACGGTGGCAGCTGCTGAAAAGAAGGGCAGCGGTGCGTTTGTCGACAAGCAAGAACATAGGCAGCTGCCTGTGCTTGGGAAGGAGCAGCTGCCTGGTTTTGGCAATTGCCTTCACAGCGCCCAGAAGCCCGGTGCTCTGCTGCTTTGTTTTTCGCAGTCAGTCAATTGCACACTAGTGAAGCTGTGCCAGGCTCTTCAGCTTTGCTGCTTTTGAGCATCTGTGCTCCACTTAGGCTCTGTGACATCTCTGGAGGTTGTTTGCCTCGGCCAGGCTGGAAAGTGCCCGCTAGTACCTAGAGCTGGGCAGGAGAGGGCAGAGAGCACTTCCATCTGACAGCAGGTTGCAGATTGCCTCGGAAAGAGCCGTGTCCTTGGAATGTGCAGCAAATCCTCTTTCTTTGCAAACCGCGGTTAGTGTGCAGTGCAGGTACACTCTCCCCTTGCCAAATGGAGTGGGAAAGCTTTTCGCTAAGCTAGAGATGACTAGAGAAGCAGAAGCGCGGCTCCGGAGCTATCCGGAGGAAAGTGCCGCTTCCCGATGTCTTTCGGCTTGAAGCGGCGCTCCAGAGCGCTTTGCTGCCGCTTTACTGAGCTGTGCGCGAACTAGCCGCTTCTGCGCCTCTGAGAAGCAGAGATCGCGGTTGCTTGGAAGAGGCGAAGAACGAAGCCGCAAAGAAGCGGGCTTGTGTGCGAAGCCTTCCGACTGCCGGAGGACGGTGGCTGCCGCTCTCCTGCCTCTTGAATTCACTCTCGGCAAGCGAATGGAAAGCGTTCCAGGACAACTTGCCTGGGTTTTGACTTGGTCCTGATGCGTCCCACCTTGGCAAGTCTTGCTCGCCGCCAGAGGCTCCGAGATGCACAGAAGACGGTGGCAGCTGCTGAAAAGAAGGGCAGCGGTGAGTTTGTCGACAAGCAAGAACATAGGCAGCTGCCTGTGCTTGGGAAGGAGCAGCTGCCTGGTTTTGGCAATTGCCTTCACAGCGCCCAGAAGCCCGGTGCTCTGCTGCTTTGTTTTTCGCAGTCAGTCAATTGCACACTAGTGAAGCTGAGCCAGGCTCTTCAGCTTTGCTGCTTTTGAGCATCTGTGCTCCACTTAGGCTCTGTGACATCTCTCGAGGTTGTTTGCCTCGGCCAGGCTGGAAAGTGCCCGCTAGTACCTAGAGCTGGGCAGGAGAGGGCAGAGAGCACTTCCATCTGACAGCAGGTTGCAGATTGCCTCGGAAAGAGCCGTGTCCTTGGAATGTGCAGCAAATCCTCTTTCTTTGCAAACCGCGGTTAGTGTGCAGTGTAGGTACACTCTCCCCTTGCCAAATGGAGTGGGAAAGCTTTTCGCTGAGATAGAGATGACTAGAGAAACAGAAGCGCGGCTCCGGAGCTATCCGGAGGAAAGTGCCGCTTCCCGGCGTCTTTCGGCTTGAAGAGGCGCTCCGGAGTGCTCCGCTGGCGCTCTGCTGAGCTGTGCGCGAATTAGCCGCTTCTGCGCCTCCGAGAAGCAGAGATCGCGGTTGCTTGGAAGAGGCGAAGAACGAAGCCGCAAAGAAGCGGGCTTGTGTGCCAAGCCTTCCGACTGCCGGAGGACGGTGGCTGCCGCTCTCCTGCCTCTTGAATTCACTCTCGGCAAGCGAATGGAAAGCGTTCCAGGACAACTTGCCTGGGTTTTGACTTGGTCCTGATGCCTCCCACCTTGGCAAGTCTTGCTCGTCGCCAGAGGCTCCGAGATGCACAGAAGACGGTGGCAGCTGCTGAAAAGAAGGGCAGCGGTGAGTTTGTCGACAAGCAAGAACATAGGCAGCTGCCTGTGCTTGGGAAGGAGCAGCTGCCTGGTTTTGGCAATTGCCTTCACAGCGCCCAGAAGCCCGGTGCTCTGCTGCTTTTTTTTTCGCAGTCAGTCAATTGCACACTAGTGAAGCTGAGCCAGGCTCTTCAGCTTTGCTGCTTTTGAGCATCTGTGCTCCACTTAGGCTCTGTGACATCTCTGGAGGTTGTTTGCCTCGGCCAGGCTGGAAAGTGCCCGCTAGTACCTAGAGCTGGGCAGGAGAGGGCAGAGAGCACTTCCATCTGACAGCAGGTTGCAGATTGCCTCGGAAAGAGCCGTGTCCTTGGAATGTGCAGCAAATCCTCTTTCTTTGCAAACCGCGGTTAGTGTGCAGTGTAGGTACACTCTCCCCTTGCCAAATGGAGTGGGAAAGCTTTTCGCTAAGCTAGAGATGACTAGAGAAGCAGAAGCGCGGCTCCGGAGCTATCCGGAGGAAAGTGCCGCTTCCCGGCGTCTTTCGGCTTGAAGAGGCGCTCCGGAGTGCTCCGCTGGCGCTCTGCTGAGCTGTGCGCGAATTAGCCGCTTCTGCGCCTCCGAGAAGCAGAGATCGCGGTTGCTTGGAAGAGGCGAAGAACGAAGCCGCAAAGAAGCGGGCTTGTGTGCCAAGCCTTCCGACTGCCGGAGGACGGTGGCTGCCGCTCTCCTGCCTCTTGAATTCACTCTCGGCAAGCGAATGGAAAGCGTTCCAGGACAACTTGCCTGGGTTTTGACTTGGTCCTGATGCCTCCCACCTTGGCAAGTCTTGCTCGTCGCCAGAGGCTCCGAGATGCACAGAAGACGGTGGCAGCTGCTGAAAAGAAGGGCAGCGGTGAGTTTGTCGACAAGCAAGAACATAGGCAGCTGCCTGTGCTTGGGAAGGAGCAGCTGCCTGGTTTTGGCAATTGCCTTCACAGCGCCCAGAAGCCCGGTGCTCTGCTGCTTTGTTTTTCGCAGTCAGTCAATTGCACACTAGTGAAGCTGAGCCAGGCTCTTCAGCTTTGCTGCTTTTGAGCATCTGTGCTCCACTTAGGCTCTGTGACATCTCTCGAGGTTGTTTGCCTCGGCCAGGCTGGAAAGTGCCCGCTAGTACCTAGAGCTGGGCAGGAGAGGGCAGAGAGCACTTCCATCTGACAGCAGGTTGCAGATTGCCTCGGAAAGAGCCGTGTCCTTGGAATGTGCAGCAAATCCTCTTTCTTTGCAAACCGCGGTTAGTGTGCAGTGCAGGTACGCTCTCCCCTTGCCAAATGGAGTGGGAAAGCTTTTCGCTAAGCTAGAGATGACTAGAGAAGCAGAAGCGCGGCTCCGGAGCTATCCGGAGGAAAGTGCCGCTTCCCGGCGTCTTTCGGCTTGAAGAGGCGCTCCGGAGCGCTCCGCTGGCGCTCTGCTGAGCTGTGCGCGAATTAGCCGCTTCTGCGCCTCCGAGAAGCAGAGATCGCGGTTGCTTGGAAGAGGCGAAGAACGAAGCCGCAAAGAAGCGGGCTTGTGTGCGAAGCCTTCCGACTGCTGGAGGACGGTGGCTGCCGCTCTCCTGCCTGTTGAATTCACTCTCGGCAAGCGAATGGAAAGCGTTCCAGGACAACTTGCCTGGGTTTTGACTTGGTCCTGATGCGTCCCACCTTGGCAAGTCTTGCTCGTCGCCAGAGGCTCCGAGATGCACAGAAGACGGTGGCAGCTGCTGAAAAGAAGGGCAGCGGTGAGTTTGTCGACAAGCAAGAACATAGGCAGCTGCCTGTGCTTGGGAAGGAGCAGCTGCCTGGTTTTGGCAATTGCCTTCACAGCGCCCAGAAGCCCGGTGCTCTGCTGCTTTGTTTTTCGCAGTCAGTCAATTGCACACTAGTGAAGCTGAGCCAGGCTCTTCAGCTTTGCTGCTTTTGAGCATCTGTGCTCCACTTAGGCTCTGTGACATCTCTCGAGGTTGTTTGCCTCGGCCAGGCTGGAAAGTGCCCGCTAGTACCTAGAGCTGGGCAGGAGAGGGCAGAGAGCACTTCCATCTGACAGCAGGTTGCAGATTGCCTCGGAAAGAGCCGTGTCCTTGGAATGTGCAGCAAATCCTCTTTCTTTGCAAACCGCGGTTAGTGTGCAGTGCAGGTACGCTCTCCCCTTGCCAAATGGAGTGGGAAAGCTTTTCGCTGAGATAGAGATGACTAGAGAAGCAGAAGCGCGGCTCCGGAGCTATCCGGAGGAAAGTGCCGCTTCCCGATGTCTTTCGGCTTGAAGCGGCGCTCCAGAGCGCTTTGCTGCCGCTTTACTGATCTGTGCGCGAACTAGCCGCTTCTGCGCCTCTGAGAAGCAGAGATCGCGGTTGCTTGGAAGAGGCGAAGAACGAAGCCGCAAAGAAGCGGGCTTGTGTGCGAAGCCTTCCGACTGCCGGAGGACGGTGGCTGCCGCTCTCCTGCCTGTTGAATTCACTCTCGGCAAGCGAATGGAAAGCGTTCCAGGACAACTTGCCTGGGTTTTGACTTGGTCCTGATGCCTCCCACCTTGGCAAGTCTTGCTCGTCGCCAGAGGCTCCGAGATGCACAGAAGACGGTGGCAGCTGCTGAAAAGAAGGGCAGCGGTGAGTTTGTCGACAAGCAAGAACATAGGCAGCTGCCTGTGCTTGGGAAGGAGCAGCTGCCTGGTTTTGGCAATTGCCTTCACAGCGCCCAGAAGCCCGGTGCTCTGCTGCTTTTTTTTTCGCAGTCAGTCAATTGCACACTAGTGAAGCTGAGCCAGGCTCTTCAGCTTTGCTGCTTTTGAGCATCTGTGCTCCACTTAGGCTCTGTGACATCTCTGGAGGTTGTTTGCCTCGGCCAGGCTGGAAAGTGCCCGCTAGTACCTAGAGCTGGGCAGGAGAGGGCAGAGAGCACTTCCATCTGACAGCAGGTTGCAGATTGCCTCGGAAAGAGCCGTGTCCTTGGAATGTGCAGCAAATCCTCTTTCTTTGCAAACCGCGGTTAGTGTGCAGTGTAGGTACACTCTCCCCTTGCCAAATGGAGTGGGAAAGCTTTTCGCTAAGCTAGAGATGACTAGAGAAGCAGAAGCGCGGCTCCGGAGCTATCCGGAGGAAAGTGCCGCTTCCCGGCGTCTTTCGGCTTGAAGAGGCGCTCCGGAGTGCTCCGCTGGCGCTCTGCTGAGCTGTGCGCGAATTAGCCGCTTCTGCGCCTCCGAGAAGCAGAGATCGCGGTTGCTTGGAAGAGGCGAAGAACGAAGCCACAAAGAAGCGGGCTTGTGTGCGAAGCCTTCCGACTGCCGGAGGACGGTGGCTGCCGCTCTCCTGCCTGTTGAATTCACTCTCGGCAAGCGAATGGAAAGCGTTCCAGGACAACTTGCCTGGGTTTTGACTTGGTCCTGATGCGTCCCACCTTGGCAAGTCTTGCTCGTCGCCAGAGGCTCCGAGATGCACAGAAGACGGTGGCAGCTGCTGAAAAGAAGGGCAGCGGTGAGTTTGTCGACAAGCAAGAACATAGGCAGCTGCCTGTGCTTGGGAAGGAGCAGCTGCCTGGTTTTGGCAATTGCCTTCACAGCGCCCAGAAGCCCGGTGCTCTGCTGCTTTGTTTTTCGCAGTCAGTCAATTGCACACTAGTGAAGCTGAGCCAGGCTCTTCAGCTTTGCTGCTTTTGAGCATCTGTGCTCCACTTAGGCTCTGTGACATCTCTCGAGGTTGTTTGCCTCGGCCAGGCTGGAAAGTGCCCGCTAGTACCTAGAGCTGGGCAGGAGAGGGCAGAGAGCACTTCCATCTGACAGCAGGTTGCAGATTGCCTCGGAAAGAGCCGTGTCCTTGGAATGTGCAGCAAATCCTCTTTCTTTGCAAACCGCGGTTAGTGTGCAGTGCAGGTACGCTCTCCCCTTGCCAAATGGAGTGGGAAAGCTTTTCGCTAAGCTAGAGATGACTAGAGAAGCAGAAGCGCGGCTCCGGAGCTATCCGGAGGAAAGTGCCGCTTCCCGGCGTCTTTCGGCTTGAAGAGGCGCTCCGGAGTGCTCCGCTGGCGCTCTGCTGAGCTGTGCGCGAATTAGCCGCTTCTGCGCCTCCGAGAAGCAGAGATCGCGGTTGCTTGGAAGAGGCGAAGAACGAAGCCGCAAAGAAGCGGGCTTGTGTGCCAAGCCTTCCGACTGCCGGAGGACGGTGGCTGCCGCTCTCCTGCCTGTTGAATTCACTCTCGGCAAGCGAATGGAAAGCGTTCCAGGACAACTTGCCTGGGTTTTGACTTGGTCCTGATGCGTCCCACCTTGGCAAGTCTTGCTCGTCGCCAGAGGCTCCGAGATGCACAGAAGACGGTGGCAGCTGCTGAAAAGAAGGGCAGCGGTGAGTTTGTCGACAAGCAAGAACATAGGCAGCTGCCTGTGCTTGGGAAGGAGCAGCTGCCTGGTTTTGGCAATTGCCTTCACAGCGCCCAGAAGCCCGGTGCTCTGCTGCTTTGTTTTTCGCAGTCAGTCAATTGCACACTAGTGAAGCTGAGCCAGGCTCTTCAGCTTTGCTGCTTTTGAGCATCTGTGCTCCACTTAGGCTCTGTGACATCTCTGGAGGTTGTTTGCCTCGGCCAGGCTGGAAAGTGCCCGCTAGTACCTAGAGCTGGGCAGGAGAGGGCAGAGAGCACTTCCATCTGACAGCAGGTTGCAGATTGCCTCGGAAAGAGCCGTGTCCTTGGAATGTGCAGCAAATCCTCTTTCTTTGCAAACCGCGGTTAGTGTGCAGTGCAGGTACGCTCTCCCCTTGCCAACTGGAGTGGGAAAGCTTTTCGCTAAGCTAGAGATGACTAGAGAAGCAGAAGCGCGGCTCCGGAGCTATCCGGAGGAAAGTGCCGCTTCCCGGCGTCTTTCGGCTTGAAGAGGCGCTCCGGAGCGCTCCGCTGGCGCTCTGCTGAGCTGTGCGCGAATTAGCCGCTTCTGCGCCTCCGAGAAGCAGAGATCGCGGTTGCTTGGAAGAGGCGAAGAACGAAGCCGCAAAGAAGCGGGCTTGTGTGCGAAGCCTTCCGACTGCCGGAGGACGGTGGCTGCCGCTCTCCTGCCTCTTGAATTCACTCTCGGCAAGCGAATGGAAAGCGTTCCAGGACAACTTGCCTGGGTTTTGACTTGGTCCTGATGCGTCCCACCTTGGCAAGTCTTGCTCGCCGCCAGAGGCTCCGAGATGCACAGAAGACGGTGGCAGCTGCTGAAAAGAAGGGCAGCGGTGAGTTTGTCGACAAGCAAGAACATAGGCAGCTGCCTGTGCTTGGGAAGGAGCAGCTGCCTGGTTTTGGCAATTGCCTTCACAGCGCCCAGAAGCCCGGTGCTCTGCTGCTTTGTTTTTCGCAGTCAGTCAATTGCACACTAGTGAAGCTGAGCCAGGCTCTTCAGCTTTGCTGCTTTTGAGCATCTGTGCTCCACTTAGGCTCTGTGACATCTCTCGAGGTTGTTTGCCTCGGCCAGGCTGGAAAGTGCCCGCTAGTACCTAGAGCTGGGCAGGAGAGGGCAGAGAGCACTTCCATCTGACAGCAGGTTGCAGATTGCCTCGGAAAGAGCCGTGTCCTTGGAATGTGCAGCAAATCCTCTTTCTTTGCAAACCGCGGTTAGTGTGCAGTGCAGGTACGCTCTCCCCTTGCCAAATGGAGTGGGAAAGCTTTTCGCTGAGATAGAGATGACTAGAGAAGCAGAAGCGCGGCTCCGGAGCTATCCGGAGGAAAGTGCCGCTTCCCGATGTCTTTCGGCTTGAAGCGGCGCTCCAGAGCGCTTTGCTGCCGCTTTACTGAGCTGTGCGCGAACTAGCCGCTTCTGCGCCTCTGAGAAGCAGAGATCGCGGTTGCTTGGAAGAGGCGAAGAACGAAGCCGCAAAGAAGCGGGCTTGTGTGCGAAGCCTTCCGACTGCCGGAGGACGGTGGCTGCCGCTCTCCTGCCTGTTGAATTCACTCTCGGCAAGCGAATGGAAAGCGTTCCAGGACAACTTGCCTGGGTTTTGACTTGGTCCTGATGCCTCCCACCTTGGCAAGTCTTGCTCGTCGCCAGAGGCTCCGAGATGCACAGAAGACGGTGGCAGCTGCTGAAAAGAAGGGCAGCGGTGAGTTTGTCGACAAGCAAGAACATAGGCAGCTGCCTGTGCTTGGGAAGGAGCAGCTGCCTGGTTTTGGCAATTGCCTTCACAGCGCCCAGAAGCCCGGTGCTCTGCTGCTTTTTTTTTCGCAGTCAGTCAATTGCACACTAGTGAAGCTGAGCCAGGCTCTTCAGCTTTGCTGCTTTTGAGCATCTGTGCTCCACTTAGGCTCTGTGACATCTCTGGAGGTTGTTTGCCTCGGCCAGGCTGGAAAGTGCCCGCTAGTACCTAGAGCTGGGCAGGAGAGGGCAGAGAGCACTTCCATCTGACAGCAGGTTGCAGATTGCCTCGGAAAGAGCCGTGTCCTTGGAATGTGCAGCAAATCCTCTTTCTTTGCAAACCGCGGTTAGTGTGCAGTGTAGGTACACTCTCCCCTTGCCAAATGGAGTGGGAAAGCTTTTCGCTAAGCTAGAGATGACTAGAGAAGCAGAAGCGCGGCTCCGGAGCTATCCGGAGGAAAGTGCCGCTTCCCGGCGTCTTTCGGCTTGAAGAGGCGCTCCGGAGTGCTCCGCTGGCGCTCTGCTGAGCTGTGCGCGAATTAGCCGCTTCTGCGCCTCCGAGAAGCAGAGATCGCGGTTGCTTGGAAGAGGCGAAGAACGAAGCCACAAAGAAGCGGGCTTGTGTGCGAAGCCTTCCGACTGCCGGAGGACGGTGGCTGCCGCTCTCCTGCCTGTTGAATTCACTCTCGGCAAGCGAATGGAAAGCGTTCCAGGACAACTTGCCTGGGTTTTGACTTGGTCCTGATGCCTCCCACCTTGGCAAGTCTTGCTCGTCGCCAGAGGCTCCGAGATGCACAGAAGACGGTGGCAGCTGCTGAAAAGAAGGGCAGCGGTGAGTTTGTCGACAAGCAAGAACATAGGCAGCTGCCTGTGCTTGGGAAGGAGCAGCTGCCTGGTTTTGGCAATTGCCTTCACAGCGCCCAGAAGCCCGGTGCTCTGCTGCTTTGTTTTTCGCAGTCAGTCAATTGCACACTAGTGAAGCTGAGCCAGGCTCTTCAGCTTTGCTGCTTTTGAGCATCTGTGCTCCACTTAGGCTCTGTGACATCTCTCGAGGTTGTTTGCCTCGGCCAGGCTGGAAAGTGCCCGCTAGTACCTAGAGCTGGGCAGGAGAGGGCAGAGAGCACTTCCATCTGACAGCAGGTTGCAGATTGCCTCGGAAAGAGCCGTGTCCTTGGAATGTGCAGCAAATCCTCTTTCTTTGCAAACCGCGGTTAGTGTGCAGTGCAGGTACGCTCTCCCCTTGCCAAATGGAGTGGGAAAGCTTTTCGCTAAGCTAGAGATGACTAGAGAAGCAGAAGCGCGGCTCCGGAGCTATCCGGAGGAAAGTGCCGCTTCCCGGCGTCTTTCGGCTTGAAGAGGCGCTCCGGAGTGCTCCGCTGGCGCTCTGCTGAGCTGTGCGCGAATTAGCCGCTTCTGCGCCTCCGAGAAGCAGAGATCGCGGTTGCTTGGAAGAGGCGAAGAACGAAGCCGCAAAGAAGCGGGCTTGTGTGCCAAGCCTTCCGACTGCCGGAGGACGGTGGCTGCCGCTCTCCTGCCTGTTGAATTCACTCTCGGCAAGCGAATGGAAAGCGTTCCAGGACAACTTGCCTGGGTTTTGACTTGGTCCTGATGCCTCCCACCTTGGCAAGTCTTGCTCGTCGCCAGAGGCTCCGAGATGCACAGAAGACGGTGGCAGCTGCTGAAAAGAAGGGCAGCGGTGAGTTTGTCGACAAGCAAGAACATAGGCAGCTGCCTGTGCTTGGGAAGGAGCAGCTGCCTGGTTTTGGCAATTGCCTTCACAGCGCCCAGAAGCCCGGTGCTCTGCTGCTTTGTTTTTCGCAGTCAGTCAATTGCACACTAGTGAAGCTGAGCCAGGCTCTTCAGCTTTGCTGCTTTTGAGCATCTGTGCTCCACTTAGGCTCTGTGACATCTCTCGAGGTTGTTTGCCTCGGCCAGGCTGGAAAGTGCCCGCTAGTACCTAGAGCTGGGCAGGAGAGGGCAGAGAGCACTTCCATCTGACAGCAGGTTGCAGATTGCCTCGGAAAGAGCCGTGTCCTTGGAATGTGCAGCAAATCCTCTTTCTTTGCAAACCGCGGTTAGTGTGCAGTGCAGGTACGCTCTCCCCTTGCCAAATGGAGTGGGAAAGCTTTTCGCTAAGCTAGAGATGACTAGAGAAGCAGAAGCGCGGCTCCGGAGCTATCCGGAGGAAAGTGCCGCTTCCCCGGCGTCTTTCGGCTTGAAGAGGCGCTCCGGAGTGCTCCGCTGGCGCTCTGCTGAGCTGTGCGCGAATTAGCCGCTTCTGCGCCTCCGAGAAGCAGAGATCGCGGTTGCTTGGAAGAGGCGAAGAACGAAGCCGCAAAGAAGCGGGCTTGTGTGCCAAGCCTTCCGACTGCCGGAGGACGGTGGCTGCCGCTCTCCTGCCTGTTGAATTCACTCTCGGCAAGCGAATGGAAAGCGTTCCAGGACAACTTGCCTGGGTTTTGACTTGGTCCTGATGCGTCCCACCTTGGCAAGTCTTGCTCGTCGCCAGAGGCTCCGAGATGCACAGAAGACGGTGGCAGCTGCTGAAAAGAAGGGCAGCGGTGAGTTTGTCGACAAGCAAGAACATAGGCAGCTGCCTGTGCTTGGGAAGGAGCAGCTGCCTGGTTTTGGCAATTGCCTTCACAGCGCCCAGAAGCCCGGTGCTCTGCTGCTTTGTTTTTCGCAGTCAGTCAATTGCACACTAGTGAAGCTGAGCCAGGCTCTTCAGCTTTGCTGCTTTTGAGCATCTGTGCTCCACTTAGGCTCTGTGACATCTCTGGAGGTTGTTTGCCTCGGCCAGGCTGGAAAGTGCCCGCTAGTACCTAGAGCTGGGCAGGAGAGGGCAGAGAGCACTTCCATCTGACAGCAGGTTGCAGATTGCCTCAGAAAGAGCCGTGTCCTTGGAATGTGCAGCAAATCCTCTTTCTTTGCAAACCGCGGTTAGTGTGCAGTGCAGGTACGCTCTCCCCTTGCCAAATGGAGTGGGAAAGCTTTTCGCTGAGATAGAGATGACTAGAGAAGCAGAAGCGCGGCTCCGGAGCTATCCGGAGGAAAGTGCCGCTTCCCGGCGTCTTTCGGCTTGAAGAGGCGCTCCGGAGTGCTCCGCTGGCGCTCTGCTGAGCTGTGCGCGAATTAAGCCGCTTCTGCGCCTCCGAGAAGCAGAGATCGCGGTTGCTTGGAAGAGGCGAAGAACGAAGCCGCAAAGAAGCGGGCTTGTGTGCGAAGCCTTCCGACTGCCGGAGGACGGTGGCTGCCGCTCTCCTGCCTGTTGAATTCACTCTCGGCAAGCGAATGGAAAGCGTTCCAGGACAACTTGCCTGCGTTTTGACTTGGTCCTGATGCCTCCCACCTTGGCAAGTCTTGCTCGTCGCCAGAGGCTCCGAGATGCACAGAAGACGGTGGCAGCTGCTGAAAAGAAGGGCAGCGGTGAGTTTGTCGACAAGCAAGAACATAGGCAGCTGCCTGTGCTTGGGAAGGAGCAGCTGCCTGGTTTTGGCAATTGCCTTCACAGCGCCCAGAAGCCCGGTGCTCTGCTGCTTTGTTTTTCGCAGTCAGTCAATTGCACACTAGTGAAGCTGAGCCAGGCTCTTCAGCTTTGCTGCTTTTGAGCATCTGTGCTCCACTTAGGCTCTGTGACATCTCTCGAGGTTGTTTGCCTCGGCCAGGCTGGAAAGTGCCCGCTAGTACCTAGAGCTGGGCAGGAGAGGGCAGAGAGCACTTCCATCTGACAGCAGGTTGCAGATTGCCTCGGAAAGAGCCGTGTCCTTGGAATGTGCAGCAAATCCTCTTTCTTTGCAAACCGCGGTTAGTGTGCAGTGCAGGTACGCTCTCCCCTTGCCAAATGGAGTGGGAAAGCTTTTCGCTCAGCTAGAGATGACTAGAGAAGCAGAAGCGCGGCTCCGGAGCTATCCGGAAGAAAGTGCCGTTTCCCAGCGTCTTTCGGCTTGAAGCGGCGCTCCAGAGCGCTTTGCTGCCGCTTTACTGAGCTGTGCGCGAACTAGCCGCTTCTGCGCCTCTGAGAAGCAGAGATCGCGGTTGCTTGGAAGAGGCGAAGAACGAAGCCGCAAAGAAGCGGGCTTGTGTGCGAAGCCTTCCGACTGCCGGAGGACGGTGGCTGCCGCTCTCCTGCCTGTTGAATTCACTCTCGGCAAGCGAATGGAAAGCGTTCCAGGACAACTTGCCTGGGTTTTGACTTGGTCCTGATGCCTCCCACCTTGGCAAGTCTTGCTCGTCGCCAGAGGCTCCGAGATGCACAGAAGACGGTGGCAGCTGCTGAAAAGAAGGGCAGCGGTGAGTTTGTCGACAAGCAAGAACATAGGCAGCTGCCTGTGCTTGGGAAGGAGCAGCTGCCTGGTTTTGGCAATTGCCTTCACAGCGCCCAGAAGCCCGGTGCTCTGCTGCTTTGTTTTTCGCAGTCAGTCAACTGCACACTAGTGAAGCTGAGCCAGGCTCTTCAGCTTTGCTGCTTTTGAGCATCTGTGCTCCAGTTAGGCTCTGTGACATCTCTCGAGGTTGTTTGCCTCGGCCAGGCTGGAAAGTGCCCGCTAGTACCTAGAGCTGGGCAGGAGAGGGCAGAGAGCACTTCCATCTGACAGCAGGTTGCAGATTGCCTCGGAAAGAGCCGTGTCCTTGGAATGTGCAGCAAATCCTCTTTCTTTGCAAACCGCGGTTAGTGTGCAGTGCAGGTACGCTCTCCCCTTGCCAAATGGAGTGGGAAAGCTTTTCGCTAAGCTAGAGATGACTAGAGAAGCAGAAGCGCGGCTCCGGAGCTATCCGGAGGAAAGTGCCGCTTCCCGGCGTCTTTCGGCTTGAAGAGGCGCTCCGGAGTGCTCCGCTGGCGCTCTGCTGAGCTGTGCGCGAATTAGCCGCTTCTGCGCCTCCGAGAAGCAGAGATCGCGGTTGCTTGGAAGAGGCGAAGAACGAAGCCGCAAAGAAGCGGGCTTGTGTGCCAAGCCTTCCGACTGCCGGAGGACGGTGGCTGCCGCTCTCCTGCCTCTTGAATTCACTCTCGGCAAGCGAATGGAAAGCGTTCCAGGACAACTTGCCTGGGTTTTGACTTGGTCCTGATGCGTCCCACCTTGGCAAGTCTTGCTCGTCGCCAGAGGCTCCGAGATGCACAGAAGACGGTGGCAGCTGCTGAAAAGAAGGGCAGCGGTGAGTTTGTCGACAAGCAAGAACATAGGCAGCTGCCTGTGCTTGGGAAGGAGCAGCTGCCTGGTTTTGGCAATTGCCTTCACAGCGCCCAGAAGCCCGGTGCTCTGCTGCTTTGTTTTTCGCAGTCAGTCAATTGCACACTAGTGAAGCTGAGCCAGGCTCTTCAGCTTTGCTGCTTTTGAGCATCTGTGCTCCACTTAGGCTGTGTGACATCTCTCGAGGTTGTTTGCCTCGGCCAGGCTGGAAAGTGCCCGCTAGTACCTAGAGCTGGGCAGGAGAGGGCAGAGAGCACTTCCATCTGACAGCAGGTTGCAGATTGCCTCGGAAAGAGCCGTGTCCTTGGAATGTGCAGCAAATCCTCTTTCTTTGCAAACCGCGGTTAGTGTGCAGTGCAGGTACGCTCTCCCCTTGCCAAATGGAGTGGGAAAGCTTTTCGCTAAGCTAGAGATGACTAGAGAAGCAGAAGCGCGGCTCCGGAGCTATCCGGAGGAAAGTGCCGCTTCCCCGGCGTCTTTCGGCTTGAAGAGGCGCTCCGGAGTGCTCCGCTGGCGCTCTGCTGAGCTGTGCGCGAATTAGCCGCTTCTGCGCCTCCGAGAAGCAGAGATCGCGGTTGCTTGGAAGAGGCGAAGAACGAAGCCGCAAAGAAGCGGGCTTGTGTGCGAAGCCTTCCGACTGCCGGAGGGGGGTGGCTGCCGCTCTCCTGCCTCTTGAATTCACTCTCGGCAAGCGAATGGAAAGCGTTCCAGGACAACTTGCCTGGGTTTTGACTTGGTCCTGATGCGTCCCACCTTGGCAAGTCTTGCTCGCCGCCAGAGGCTCCGAGATGCACAGAAGACGGTGGCAGCTGCTGAAAAGAAGGGCAGCGGTGAGTTTGTCGACAAGCAAGAACATAGGCAGCTGCCTGTGCTTGGGAAGGAGCAGCTGCCTGGTTTTGGCAATTGCCTTCACAGCGCCCAGAAGCCCGGTGCTCTGCTGCTTTTTTTTTCGCAGTCAGTCAATTGCACACTAGTGAAGCTGAGCCAGGCTCTTCAGCTTTGCTGCTTTTGAGCATCTGTGCTCCACTTAGGCTCTGTGACATCTCTGGAGGTTGTTTGCCTCGGCCAGGCTGGAAAGTGCCCGCTAGTACCTAGAGCTGGGCAGGAGAGGGCAGAGAGCACTTCCATCTGACAGCAGGTTGCAGATTGCCTCGGAAAGAGCCGTGTCCTTGGAATGTGCAGCAAATCCTCTTTCTTTGCAAACCGCGGTTAGTGTGCAGTGCAGGTACGCTCTCCCCTTGCCAACTGGAGTGGGAAAGCTTTTCGCTAAGCTAGAGATGACTAGAGAAGCAGAAGCGCGGCTCCGGAGCTATCCGGAGGAAAGTGCCGCTTCCCGGCGTCTTTCGGCTTGAAGAGGCGCTCCGGAGTGCTCCGCTGGCGCTCTGCTGAGCTGTGCGCGAATTAGCCGCTTCTGCGCCTCCGAGAAGCAGAGATCGCGGTTGCTTGGAAGAGGCGAAGAACGAAGCCGCAAAGAAGCGGGCTTGTGTGCGAAGCCTTCCGACTGCCGGAGGACGGTGGCTGCCGCTCTCCTGCCTGTTGAATTCACTCTCGGCAAGCGAATGGAAAGCGTTCCAGGACAACTTGCCTGGGTTTTGACTTGGTCCTGATGCGTCCCACCTTGGCAAGTCTTGCTCGTCGCCAGAGGCTCCGAGATGCACAGAAGACGGTGGCAGCTGCTGAAAAGAAGGGCAGCGGTGAGTTTGTCGACAAGCAAGAACATAGGCAGCTGCCTGTGCTTGGGAAGGAGCAGCTGCCTGGTTTTGGCAATTGCCTTCACAGCGCCCAGAAGCCCGGTGCTCTGCTGCTTTGTTTTTCGCAGTCAGTCAATTGCACACTAGTGAAGCTGAGCCAGGCTCTTCAGCTTTGCTGCTTTTGAGCATCTGTGCTCCACTTAGGCTCTGTGACATCTCTCGAGGTTTTTTGCCTCGGCCAGGCTGGAAAGTGCCCGCTAGTACCTAGAGCTGGGCAGGAGAGGGCAGAGAGCACTTCCATCTGACAGCAGGTTGCAGATTGCCTCGGAAAGAGCCGTGTCCTTGGAATGTGCAGCAAATCCTCTTTCTTTGCAAACCGCGGTTAGTGTGCAGTGCAGGTACGCTCTCCCCTTGCCAAATGGAGTGGGAAAGCTTTTCGCTAAGCTAGAGATGACTAGAGAAGCAGAAGCGCGGCTCCGGAGCTATCCGGAGGAAAGTGCCGCTTCCCGGCGTCTTTCGGCTTGAAGAGGCGCTCCGGAGTGCTCCGCTGGCGCTCTGCTGAGCTGTGCGCGAATTAGCCGCTTCTGCGCCTCCGAGAAGCAGAGATCGCGGTTGCTTGGAAGAGGCGAAGAACGAAGCCGCAAAGAAGCGGGCTTGTGTGCCAAGCCTTCCGACTGCCGGAGGACGGTGGCTGCCGCTCTCCTGCCTGTTGAATTCACTCTCGGCAAGCGAATGGAAAGCGTTCCAGGACAACTTGCCTGGGTTTTGACTTGGTCCTGATGCGTCCCACCTTGGCAAGTCTTGCTCGTCGCCAGAGGCTCCGAGATGCACAGAAGACGGTGGCAGCTGCTGAAAAGAAGGGCAGCGGTGAGTTTGTCGACAAGCAAGAACATAGGCAGCTGCCTGTGCTTGGGAAGGAGCAGCTGCCTGGTTTTGGCAATTGCCTTCACAGCGCCCAGAAGCCCGGTGCTCTGCTGCTTTGTTTTTCGCAGTCAGTCAATTGCACACTAGTGAAGCTGAGCCAGGCTCTTCAGCTTTGCTGCTTTTGAGCATCTGTGCTCCACTTAGGCTCTGTGACATCTCTGGAGGTTGTTTGCCTCGGCCAGGCTGGAAAGTGCCCGCTAGTACCTAGAGCTGGGCAGGAGAGGGCAGAGAGCACTTCCATCTGACAGCAGGTTGCAGATTGCCTCAGAAAGAGCCGTGTCCTTGGAATGTGCAGCAAATCCTCTTTCTTTGCAAACCGCGGTTAGTGTGCAGTGCAGGTACGCTCTCCCCTTGCCAAATGGAGTGGGAAAGCTTTTCGCTGAGATAGAGATGACTAGAGAAGCAGAAGCGCGGCTCCGGAGCTATCCGGAGGAAAGTGCCGCTTCCCCGGCGTCTTTCGGCTTGAAGAGGCGCTCCGGAGTGCTCCGCTGGCGCTCTACTGAGCTGTGCGCAAATTAGCCGCTTCTGCGCCTCTGAGAAGCAGAGATCGCGGTTGCTTGGAAGAGGCGAAGAACGAAGCCACAAAGAAGCGGGCTTGTGTGCCAAGCCTTCCGACTGCCGGAGGACGGTGGCTGCCGCTCTCCTGCCTGTTGAATTCACTCTCGGCAAGCGAATGGAAAGCGTTCCAGGACAACTTGCCTGGGTTTTGACTTGGTCCTGATGCGTCCCACCTTGGCAAGTCTTGCTCGTCGCCAGAGGCTCCGAGATGCACAGAAGACGGTGGCAGCTGCTGAAAAGAAGGGCAGCGGTGAGTTTGTCGACAAGCAAGAACATAGGCAGCTGCCTGTGCTTGGGAAGGAGCAGCTGCCTGGTTTTGGCAATTGCCTTCACAGCGCCCAGAAGCCCGGTGCTCTGCTGCTTTGTTTTTCGCAGTCAGTCAATTGCACACTAGTGAAGCTGTGCCAGGCTCTTCAGCTTTGCTGCTTTTGAGCATCTGTGCTCCACTTAGGCTCTGTGATATCTCTGGAGGTTGTTTGCCTCGGCCAGGCTGGAAAGTGCCCGCTAGTACCTAGAGCTGGGCAGGAGAGGGCAGAGAGCACTTCCATCTGACAGCAGGTTGCAGATTGCCTCGGAAAGAGCCGTGTCCTTGGAATGTGCAGCAAATCCTCTTTCTTTGCAAACCGCGGTTAGTGTGCAGTGCAGGTACGCTCTCCCTTTGCCAACTGGAGTGGGAAAGCTTTTCGCTAAGCTAGAGATGACTAGAGAAGCAGAAGCGCGGCTCCGGAGCTATCCGGAGGAAAGTGCCGCTTCCCGGCGTCTTTCGGCTTGAAGAGGCGCTCCGGAGTGCTCCGCTGGCGCTCTGCTGAGCTGTGCGCGAATTAGCCGCTTCTGCGCCTCCGAGAAGCAGAGATCGCGGTTGCTTGGAAGAGGCGAAGAACGAAGCCGCAAAGAAGCGGGCTTGTGTGCGAAGCCTTCCGACTGCCGGAGGACGGTGGCTGCCGCTCTCCTGCCTGTTGAATTCACTCTCGGCAAGCGAATGGAAAGCGTTCCAGGACAACTTGCCTGCGTTTTGACTTGGTCCTGATGCCTCCCACCTTGGCAAGTCTTGCTCGTCGCCAGAGGCTCCGAGATGCACAGAAGACGGTGGCAGCTGCTGAAAAGAAGGGCAGCGGTGAGTTTGTCGACAAGCAAGAACATAGGCAGCTGCCTGTGCTTGGGAAGGAGCAGCTGCCTGGTTTTGGCAATTGCCTTCACAGCGCCCAGAAGCCCGGTGCTCTGCTGCTTTGTTTTTCGCAGTCAGTCAATTGCACACTAGTGAAGCTGAGCCAGGCTCTTCAGCTTTGCTGCTTTTGAGCATCTGTGCTCCACTTAGGCTCTGTGACATCTCTGGAGGTTGTTTGCCTCGGCCAGGCTGGAAAGTGCCCGCTAGTACCTAGAGCTGGGCAGGAGAGGGCAGAGAGCACTTCCATCTGACAGCAGGTTGCAGATTGCCTCGGAAAGAGCCGTGTCCTTGCAATGTGCAGCAAATCCTCTTTCTTTGCAAACCGCGGTTAGTGTGCAGTGCAGGTACGCTCTCCCCTTGCCAAATGGAGTGGGAAAGCTTTTCGCTCAGCTAGAGATGACTAGAGAAGCAGAAGCGCGGCTCCGGAGCTATCCGGAAGAAAGTGCCGTTTCCCGGCGTCTTTCGGCTTGAAGCGGCGCTCCAGAGCGCTTTGCTGCCGCTTTACTGATCTGTGCGCGAACTAGCCGCTTCTGCGCCTCTGAGAAGCAG